>NC_067475.1:66624408-66831908 GCF_947179515.1 Apodemus sylvaticus
GCTACACGATCCAACAGCATTCAACAAGTAAGAGGCAGAGGAGGAACGGGGTTTCCTAGTTCCAAGACTCTTGTGTTCACATCATTAAGTATGCCTCGCTTTAAGGAATCCTGCTGGAAAGGAGGAGTTGTATATCACTGCAGGAAGACAAATTCACAGGAAAGGCAAAGACAAAGGGAAAAGGTGGGTGGCTGGATCTATCCACCAACCAGTTGGTGTCTGTTGGCGATCCTAAAACAAGCTTGTGTTGATCCACTTCTTGTTGACTTAACTGTTCTCGGCAAGGATTCTCTAGACAACCCTGCAGCCAGAACTGTAAGTAGATATTTAAGAGACTGCTGTGCCAGGATCAACAGTTGGCCTTGCGATGTGCTTACAAGTCCTAAGGAGGACATAATTTATTGCGCAAACTCTTAGCTGAATAGTTAGCACTCGAGTGTTGGCTGCTCCACTGGCCGTTAGTTAGTTTACCGTCAATAGATGTTAGAGAGGAAGCCTGTGTTCACAGGGAAGGCACAAAACAGGTGCAGCATGTGCAGGGGCTGGAACCCAGACTTTGAAATACAATCCCCTCTCTGGGTAGCTATTTAGTCACATCTAAACCTTGCTTCTTTAGGCCGAGGTACAGTTTTGCCTGCCCTGGAGTGGACTATAACATTCTCAAAGCAGCCTCAAAGTTATTTAGTCTAGTTTCCCAAGTGCCGGTCCTCTGGGAAGTAGGAATTGCCCTCCATAAACAAACCCACTGATCCCTGCCCTCCCCCCTTCAGCAACGTTGGCCTTGGCTCTTTGTCTGCTCCTACAGCCTCTCTTCCTCCGTTAGCATTTGCAGGGAGGTTCATCTGTTTGCCACTCGTCAATCACAGACAAGCAGATCTTCTTATTTTGCAAATGAAGAAACCAAAATCCAAAGTGCAGAGCCACACAGTAGGTGGCAGAGCTGGGACCAGCCGGGCCTCTGGATCCCACATGGGTGGTCTGTCAAGTCCCACTTAACCAGACTGAGCAGCATTTCCAAGTGTAAATTTCATGGGAAGCAATAACCAGAGCAATCCAAAGACAGATCTGAGGCTAGGTCTAACTTTGGACCAAATCAGTGAAAGCAAAAGTCTTATAACCCTATACTGCTTACAAACCAAGAAAAAATTAGAATGTTTACCAATATCCCTTATTGATACTTTGATAGATACCAAACCCATATTTCCTTTTTTAAAGGAGATTTGCCAAATGAAGAATCTAAAGAACAAGTCTCCAATAATAGGATGCTCCGGGGTTACCTTGATGGTTAGTCTGTGATAGATGGCCCGGTCGGCCCTCTTGGTTCTTTCAGAGAGTAATAAGAAAATCCACTTACTAAGCGCTCAGAGTGTCCCAGGTGAGGTGAAACAGACTTTGCAGATACCCAAGTCTGATGACTCGTGACATGCGCCTTATGGCTTCCCTGCACAGGTGAGGGAGACAGTAACTCAGTGGGCAATAATTTGTCCAAGTTCACATGGTTAACAAGTGCCTGAGACAGGGTCAAGACTGTTCAAAAGAGACTGGGCCTCCTCATACACAAACCGCATGCGTCCTGCCCCTGATTGGGGCTTTTCTTCAACAAACATGCAGAATAGATAGGCCTGGCAGGGGCTGAATTCAGAGATGCACAAAGAAGAGAAATACCAGCCCTCAAAGGCCAGACCCCCAGCAGCTCCTCCTCCTAACGGGTTCCCACCCGACCCGTGTTGGGCCATCCATCTCCTTGTTAGTCACACACCCTGAAGGCTGTGCAGGGAAACGGGCAATCTAAGCACAGCCTGGCCCAACCCTGGAATGGAGCCTGATGCCCTGTGACATTCATCAACTGGTTAATTTCAGAAATGCATCCATTTGCACCAGCTGCTTACAAAGCTCTCAGCCCTGGGGAGACAAGCAACCAATCGCAAGGCAAAGCAGAGAGGCGCGGAGTTTTTCTGGGAACTGTATTCGACTGGGGTGGGGGGGTGCTGTCTGCCGCTTGGTTGGTTGTGTAATTTCAGCGAAGCTCTGGAGAGTGGAAAGTGGGGTTTAGATGAATGATCTTATTTCTTTTAAATTATTTTATATTTATGGGTCATACCTGTCCTCAATGCACAAGTGCCCTATTAACCTATCGTGAGGGTGATGGTCATGAAGCAATGGTAGCTGCTGTTACTCTTTATGAGGAGAGAGATGTCTGCAGTTTCTAGCAATCTCTCCAGGTGGCTGCAATGTGTGTGTGTGTGTGTGTGTGTGTGTGTGTGTGTGTGTGTGTAGGGAAAAGAGGAAGAAAATCACTACAGGTCCACCATCTGCTCCTACACTGTCAGCTCAGGTTCAAGCCTCAAGAGATACCTGGCTTTAAGAGATGACTGAAAAACCAGAATGCGAACACATTCCCACAGTGCAAGAAAGATGGCTCAATCTTTACAAAACTGTGTCAAGGCGCAGGGCCTTTCCTCCAGCTGCCAGGTCTCCTCAGAAGGTCAGATGCCTTGACATCACCGAACTGGAAGAAAAGCTTCAGAATGTCCTCGGGGAAACACTGCACCTGCCTAGAGAAAAGACTAGGATTATTTTAGACCAAACACAACGTGGAGATAATAAACATTGCCCTTTCCTGGGGGATGCCGAGAATGTCCCTGTATAGACACAGGGGATACAGAAAATCTCCCTATACAGACACTGGGGATACAGAAAATGTCCCTGTATAGACACTGGGGATACAGAAAATCTCCCTATACAGACACTGGGGATACAGAGAATGTCCCTGTATAGACACTGGGAATACAGAGAGTTTCCCTTTTCTGAAAATAGGTATCGCAAACACTGAACATGACCAGAAGTGAAAAGATGCCAAACCCTACTATTTCTTTCAGCATTGTAGTTTCTCAAGCCATGGGATCTGAAATATAAATTAAGCCACTGCAGTTGGGAAAGAAAAGGTGAAACCGTTCATTACTTGCCAGCGGCGAGATTGTGTGGGCTCCTTTCCACATCCCTCCTCTGCACACGGGAAGGGGATGATCTCACTTGGGCCCTTGCAAGAGTAGGTTCACTGTGAGTCACCCTCGTTCTGCTGATGGTAAAGCAGAGGCTCACTGAGGTTAGCGTGCCAGGCGTGACTACCTAGGGCACCAACTGATTACCTGTGGCATTCCTTACTCTGGGGCTAACTAACCAGCCACGGAGAACAAGCTGTCGTTAGGACAACAGTAACAATGATCCCGGCAGACCTGGCCTGGGTGTGTAAGGGAAGTAGTATGGTTGATAACTTCTGAGGCACTTTAAGTTCCAAACACTGATGATTTTGTTTTCTGTGTGAATCAGATAAGTAAGGGTGAGAGAGGAGAAAAGACAGAAAGCAGACGGAGCCACCCGGGCTCTGGAACAAACTCTCACAGAGTTAGCAGAGAACCAGAGCCCGGGCAGCAGCAGCGGGAAGTGTGTGCCAAATGGACCAGCGAAGGGAAAGACGGCAGAAGAAAGATAAAGTATTTCCATGTGGATGGTGACATGGGGGAAGGGGGCTGGGGGGGTTGGGGGGAAGGGGCTGGGGGCTCGGGGGAGGGGGGCTGGGGGGTTGGGGGGGACCACTTGGCCGTGGAAGCCTGAAGACATGTGCCTGAGTCCCACAGCCATCCTTAGAGGAAAAGAAGGAGCTGGGTATGGTGGCCTTTAATCCCAGCATTAGGCAGGGGTGGATGAGAGTCTGTGAGTTCGGAGCCAGCCCAACTACATATTGAATTCCAGGATAGCCAGGGCTACACAGAGAGACCCAGTCTTTAAAACAAAAGCAAAACAAAAACAAAACAAACACCCTGGACCTGGATTCAGAGGTGAAGCTTACAGATCTGCTCATGGGCCCTCGAGCCAGGAGTTCTAAGGGCAGCAGAAACAAGAGAGACCTCCACCTCACTCAACAAAGTAGAAGTTATGTTGACCTCTAGACATGAGGTTGGGAGGTGTTCATTGGCAGTGAAAGGTAGATCTGGGAGGAGTTAGGGGAGGAAGGAGAGGAGAGTATGATCAAAGTACACACATGAAGTTCTCAAAGGACTAATAGAAACACTAAATGTATATTTTAAAGTTTGCCTCTCTGTGAGCATCACCGGCATCATCATCATCATCATCATCATCATCACACTCCTGGACCTCTAGTGCAGTGGTTCTCAACCTTCCTAACACTGTGACCCTTTAATACAGTTCCTCATGCTGTGGTGACCCCCAACCACAACATTATTTTTGTTGCTACTTCATAGTCATAATTTTGCAACTGTGACAAATCATAATGTAAATATCTGTTTTGAACAGTCCTAGTCCACCCCTGTGACAGGGTCCTTTGGACCCCAAAGGTTGAAGCGCTGTTTTAGGGGATTGCTAGGGAAGAGCCAAACACGGACCAGAGCCTCATCTGGGGCTGCTGGGATTGTAAAGTTCTGCCATCAGACAGCTTCCCAGACCAGATTCAGAAGGCTTCATTTTCATTTGCTGTGGTTAGGAGGCAACATCTGTGCCTTCTCATTAGGTTGCTAAAAAGAAAGATGAAATAAAACACGCAGGACCTGCACCTGAGAAAAGCAGCCTCGATGCGATGACCGGTCGCTAGACTCCTGAATTGGTGCACGTGAGCCAGACAAGAAGCGTCCAGGGCACGGGTCCCGGTGTCTTCTCTCGTTCTGATTATTATTTGATGCCAGGGATCCAGACAACACAAATGGATTGTGACATGGTCGGTTTTAAGATCCTCAGCAAGTGCAAGAGGAACAGGGATAAGACGTTATGGGGAAGGTGGAGGCAAGCAGACACACGGTCGTGCACACACAAGAGCATTAAGAGACCCAACAATGCTATGCTGTCAGGGAGAATAGGCTTGCTTCCCACACAGGAGGGAAAGGGTTGAGAAGGACCAAGCAGATTTGCAAAGGCAAGAACAGCTACTTCCTGCTTGTGGAGCAGAAATAGCTTCTTCCCTACTGAAGTGGGGACTTGACGGAAGTAGAGAAGTGAGTTCTAGTGACTCACCAGGGCCAGGAGCCCGGCACTTAAAGCATTCTTGTGGTGATCAGCTCCTACTTTTTTTTGCATGTGCTCACACTTGCTGAGCACCTACTATGTGCTAGACACTTCTAGCCCTCTGTTGTGCTTGCTTTTCAATTGCTGTGACAAGACCCATGACCAAGGCAACTTAGGAAAGCATTTAATGTGTGGCTTGTTGTTCCAGAGGATGAGAGTCCATGGCCATCACAGTCACAGGGATCATGGCAGGCAGGCAGGCAGGCAGACAGATAGACAGACAAACAGACATGGTGCTGGAGCAATAGCTGAGAGCTCACATCTTGATCCACAGCGTGAGGCAAAGAGCATTAACTGCAATGGCTAGGGCTTTTGAAACCTCAAAGCCCATTCATTCTCAGTGACACACCTCCTCTGATAAAGCCACGCCTCCTAATCCTTCCCAAACAATTCTACAAACTGGGGATGAACCCACTATGGAAGCCAGTCTCATTCAAAGCACCATGGACTTTCTGAGGCACAATTTTGTAGATGGATGTACATCTCATGATGGTGATAGTTCCCCTACACTTCTCAGGTAATAAAAATAGTGATTACAAAAAAGACTCCCCCAGATGGGCCACTTTACCAAGTATGACATATGCACACAGGAACCACAACAACACTAGTGAAACCAGAACTGTTGTTGGATGTTCTGGACTCTGCTTGCCTGGGTTCTGAAAGAGTCATGGAACTCAGTTGCAGAGATGCTGAGGGAGAAAAACTTCCCTTGTGCCAGACTGCCACCAACCTGTCACAGACAAGGTGGGAAGAGACCGCCAATGGAGTCTTATCCACGGGTTGTTCTCAGAAGGCACCAATGTTGCTTCTCATCAGAGCTCATCCTCTTTAACACTGCCTGATGCTGTGAGAGATAAATGCGCCAGGTTACAGCGCATCCTTGCTGCTGCACCAGACAAGTCAAGCCAAGTCTGGGCTGGTCCAGCAGAGGGAAGCAAAAATAACCTGTCTGCTGGCTGGCGATCTGTCTGAAGGTAACTGTGCAAGGCCGGCTGTGTAGGCGATGTCTCCTGAAGGCTTTGCGGCCTTCTCCCTGCCCCCTATCTTCCTGGCACTACTTACTCCTCTTGCAAAACCCTGGTTCACGGTGCTAAGGCGTCCCACACATAAAACAGAGATGATAATGTTTTTCACACTTTGAGGCTTCATAGTCTAATATCTGTAGAGCTTCTTCAGCCGAAGGTGACAGGCTGCGAGCACCTTGAACTCTCTGTCATTAACAACTACTACTATTGAATATTGATTTTAGGTCAGACTTCCTACTGAATTTTTGTATGACTGTTAATCCCTTTTGTGGCTTCACAACAACCTGCTGACGTAGGATCACTATTCCTGCCAAACAGAAAAGGAATCTCAGACTTTTTAAGGAATCTTGCCTGGATGTACGCGGGCAAAAAGAACCTAACCGGATCTAACTTAAAAGTTTCCCAGTATGCTGTTTAGCTTGCTCATGGACTTCTCTGACATCTTCTTGGGCTGGGTAACCATTCATCCATTGAATGGCTACACATTGGATATTCTTTCTGCTTATTCTTTCTTATTCTTAGTCAGCCTTCCTTTATGCCTCTGACCGGGTGGTGCCTTCTCTACAGCCTTCTTCATCGTTTGGACACAGAGAGAAAGAGATAGGGAGAGCATAAGGAGGCTTTCAGAAGCCCAGTTCTAGGCCCCACTTCATCCACAAAGGTTCCTTTCCCTCCAATCCCCTCCCTGGGCACCTCAGTGCCACCCACTGTTCATGGGGTTCATTCATTTAAATGAAAGGTAGATGTACCTTTGACAAAGTCTAAAGAATGTATCCATTCACTCTATGCTATAACCCGGCTGCTGGTGTTAAACAGACTTCAGGCAGGTCTTCAGTTGTCGCCTTTAACAACCATTTTACACCTAAGTCTTCCACGGTGGGTACATCCTGTCAACAGAATCAGAGGGCAGTCTTACGTTCACCTACAGTCCCTTGTACTGGACTATATGAAAGGTATAGCTGTTGATTTTCCACCCAGTACCCGACCCTCAGTGGGAACTGGTCTGCCCAGTTACCTCCCTGGACAGATTCTGTTCCTTGCTGGATTCCAAATGAAGTTCCGGGATGTGACTCCAGCTGACATCTGCGCCGTGTTCTCACATTCGAAGCTCCTTTCTGATCAGAGAACTACGTGGACAGTCACTGTGCATCTCTGTCAGTCCCATTCGCTGTGACACTCAGTCAACGGCTGCTTTCAAGACACTACACTCATTCTGAATCAACTTTCCATGGTTAAACCTCTCCAATGGTCCAATCCGACCTGGGTCCATAGGCCAGTTCTTCCCACTCATTCTACCTTCAAGTTCAACAGAACTCTGAGGGCCAGTGGGGCCCTTGTTCCCTCTGCCCTGGCTCTCCCTGTTTGTTCACTCATTACAGTCATTACAGTCATTTCAGTCATTTCAGGATTCAGGATGTGCTGGTGTAAGGCCCTCCTGGCCATGGAAAAGCTGACTTGGAGAATAATAGAGTACTGACCACGTTTAAAGGCAAACCCTCTATTGAATAGACTACTGGGTGAGGAGAGTTGTAAAAGGGGAGATGGAGAACCCAGGAGTCTATGTAAGGGTAAGGAATTACTAGGTGAAGGTCGAAGTATGCTTACCACTGAATTAGTGGAATAACTGTTGTTGGGGTAACCAACCATTTTCGGATTGGATTTGAGGGCTGTTCCATAGTGGACCTGATCAACACACATGGCTGGGCAGGTCATAGCCCTAGGCAGGAACCTACTTCTGTCATTTTTTGCAAAATGGACATGTTGTCAAACTTTCTTCTAAATGTTTACACATTTATACATTCTAAATATTTATTCATACATATAGATTAGTGCTGTCATCAACCTTAGTCAGAGAAATTTCTTCAGTAGTGAGCAGCAGTTAATGCACAGGATCAAACCATCAACATTTTAGCATGAATAGAAGAAGGGTGTGTGAGTCACTAGCCCTCTTGTGGAGCCACTGGAGGGCAGGAAGCCATTTTCCTCCTTAAAGGCTTTTTCTACTCTGGTGAATGGTCCCCGCTCATGTGCCTATAGGCTTCATGAATTGAGCTCAGTGGATTGTTGTGATGGTCTATATATGCTCAGCCCAGGGAGTGGCACTATTAGAAGGTGAAGCCCTCTTGGAGTAGGTGTGTCACTGTGAGTGTGAGCTACAAGACCCTCACCCTAGCTGCCTGGAAGTCAGTCTTCCCCTGGCAGCCTTCAGATGAAGATGTAGAACTCTCAGCTCTGCCTGTACCATACCTGCTTGGATGCTGCCATGTTCCTACCTTGATGATAATGGACTGAACCTCTGAACCTGTAAGCCAGCCCCAATAATTGTTGTCCTTATAAGGTTGCCTTGGTCATATGTCTGTTCACAGCCTTAAAACCCTAAGATAATTATTTTTTTTGGGGGGGGGGGGAAGGATGTGAAGGTGGGAGGGGGTGTTTTGAGAGGCTTTCAGGAGAGTGGGGGAACAGTTAGGAACAAATATAATCAAGCCGTACTATAAAGGTATAAAATTGTCAAAAATAAATAATAAACATTCCTTAAAAATAAATAAAAGTTGAGAGAGAGAGAGAGAGAGAGAGAGAGAGAGAGAGAGAGAGAGAGAGAGAGAGAGAGAGAGAGAGAGAAAGAGAGAGAGAGAGAATCAACCCTCCTGGGACATACTCTCTTCCTTCAGTGACAGCCCATCTGGCCAAAGCAGGCCAACTCTAGCCTGCTCTAAATAGCGATGGATGCTCCTTTCCTACCCGGCGTAATCCTACACAACACTCATTTGCTGTCTTATGACTCAGCTTGAAAATTGGGCTGCTTATTCAAAACTGTTTCTGAGCTTAGAAGCCAAAACCAGTGATCATCTCTAGTAATTTTTTTTTAAATCACTACCAGGAGTAAATCCACTGAATCAGCTTGTGGTTTAAATTTTTAATAACAACCACAATCAAAATAGAAAAACCCCATCAATTTCTTCACATAAGGGGAGGGTATAAACGCCCTTCTCTCTGCTTCCCACATTAATGCCCTTTGTGAATCCTTGAGAACTTCCCTAAATATCCATTACCCTGATGTAGCCTATGCTAAGTGTTAGGAGAAAGCACCTAAAATCCTCAGTGCTGGGCCGTCCTTGTCCAGGAAGGGACAAGTGCTCAATACCATACAGGACTGTTTATCTGCAAATCTCCACTCTGGAAGCTTCCACAGTTTGCATACTAAACTTCCTTCCTTTTTTCCTCCCTTCCTCCCTTCCTCCCTTCCTCCCTTCCTCCCTTCCTCCCTTCCTCCCTTCCTCCCTTCCTCCCTTCCTCCCTTCCTCCTTTCCTCCCTTCTTCTTTTCCCCTACCTTTCTTCTTCCTTCCTCCTTCCTCTCTTCCTCTCTTCCTTTCTTCATTAGGTGTTCAGTCCATGTATAGTTAGTATATTCAAATTCCAGAGGAAGTGTTGACTGTTTGCTCCATGGGAACACTGTCTCCTGGCAGCCACCTAGACACAGGCACCCTCCTGGTCCTGTCTGTCTGTCTGTCTGTCTCCCCAGTCTCACTCCTCTGGTTCCTGGCTGCAGGAAGTCTTTTCCCTCTCACTCCCATCTCAGACTCACAGCGCCTTGCTTCTAAGGCATTCAGAGCACTAAGCTTTCCTGCGTGTCTCTCCTTACTGTGCCCTTGACGAGTTGACAGCATGGTGGCCATGCACATGGTTAAGCTGGGTTTTAAACTCACCCAGAAGAAAGGGGGCACATAAAGATGAGAGAGTTAGCAGACAAGTTCTCAAGATGCTGATCCTGGAGCCTTGGTTTTTCTTCCCCACCCCACCCCCAAAATATCTCTGCATAATAACTAGATAAGCTGATAAGCTTCAGTGCCTGGGAAGGCAGCCAGTCTCATGGCATTAGGAAGATGGTGTGGTTTTAGAACTGGAGGGGACCTCAGACCTGATTTAGTCCAACACTGTCGCATCAGGATTAGGACAATACATCCCAGAGAGGTGCAATTTTCTTAATGTCTCCAGAACCCCTGCTCCTGTTGCTCTGGGGAGATTCAGGGACCTGAGTGTCAAGCACAGAATCTGAGTAGAAATCTGAGAGAGACAATACCAAAGAGAATGAGGCTTCAGGTACTAGGGGCAGAGAAGCCAAAGGAGGTGACAGAGGAAGGTGAATTTCAAGATGACTGGTCCAGCTTACGACATCTTGGCCCTGAGAGGTACCAGATGGGCTGGAGACGGGCAGCAATCAGGCACTGGTAGATTCACTGGGAGTCAAGGCAACCGGAAGAAGCAGAGTCAAAGAGGCTGATTTGCAAACATCACGGGCTCTGCATATAGTAGCTCCAGCTGCAAAGCCACGAACAGCAGTGAGATTTATGGGCGTGTGGATTGGACTCTGGGTCAGCATCCATCACTTCAGCCAGGCCTGTGAATCACAGCCAAATCTAGATGACTTGTATTATTGACCATGATAATGGGCAGATGAATGGCGGCTGTGATTGCCTATACCGCAATCAACCTTTAAGATGGCCAGGAAGCCTGATCCGGCCAGCCCTTGGCCCAGATAGTGATGTCCCAGAGACATGGTGATTGCTGTGAAGAGAAGCTGCTAGCGAGACAAAGGCCACAGCGCACAGTCCCGTGATGGAGGAGTCCACTTTGTCATGGGTCACAGCTCAGGTTAACACAGACCTTGGGTGGTGGGCAGTGAGGAAGCAGAGAGATGGACAGTGAAGAGAAATGACTGGACCGTTTTCATGTCTGGGGTGGTAGCACTGCATTTGTGCCGGCGATACCGATATAGCACACCTCTAAGCAGTGTTATTGCCAGGATACTAAGAAGATTCTGTCATGAATCCTGAGGAAGTGACTTAACTTTGGTATGTGTCAGGGTAAATCAACACAATACAGAAACATCTGGATGAAAGTAGAATGTCTCTGTCAGTTATCCGGGTGTTCTGTCTACCTGACATCAAACAGCTGGATCCTTGTAAACATTTGGATAACACACTGAATTTTTTTTTTTCTTTGTCATTTTTCATTCAGATCACAAAACTGTCCCTCCAGCCTGGCAGGAATGCAGAGGTCAGCTGATCTCTGATATTTGGCATATCCTCAAATGACCTATTTGTATTATCATGGAAATCAAATGCTAAGACAGGCCAATGTGTTGTGTCTAATTATACACAGTGTATCTTATTTGAACACGTGTTTATTTTTACATTTTATTCTCCTTGGTCGTTTAATTGAATTGGAAATGAATTACTTGCAGACAAACTAGATTATTATATGTATGAAAATACAACAAAATACTCTATTAGGGCAGATTTGGTTTACGCTGCAAGAGTGGAAGTGTTCATGACCCTGAGGCGGCCTGACTTACCTGCTTCCCTCGCATCAGCCGTCTCTTCTACACTTTCCTGCTGATGCCTGTCACTTAAACCGCTCACCTCAGAGACATTAGGACAAAAGGAGGGCACAGGATTGTGAACTCCATAACCCCGGCGAGTGATCAATCATTTCCACGTCTGAATCCTCCTCCTCCAGAGGGCCAAGGTTCCATCCCACCCCACCCTCTCCACTAGCTGATTGCCTTTAGCAATATCCACCCCAACACAGCTTCACAGACAAGAGGTGCAACAGAGGAGGTTTCTCTTCAGAGTCTGTGCCTGCCTTCGAGTGTGTGTTCCATTACCCTGAGTGGAGCGTTTCATCTTTTATAAGTCACACTTTGAGCCGGGCTGTGGTGGCTCACGCCTGTAATTCCAGAACTCTGGGAGGCAGAGGCAGGCAGATTTCTGAGTTCGAGGCCAGCCTGGTCTACAGAGTGAGTTCCAGGACAGCCAGGGCTATGCAGAGAAACCCTGTCTTGAAAAAACCAAATCCAAAAAACCAAAAATAAAAAAAGTCATACTTTGAGCTATTGCCTCATTTATACCAGTAGGTAGCGGGGGAAATGGGTACAGCCAAATTAAGATATAGAAGCAAGGGGGAAATATTTTCGGAAACTAATGAATGTCTGTGTGCTGAGTTCTTTTTTTTTTTTAAAGATAGTCTGGGGAGGAACATGAAACAGAAAGATCTAGAAAAGGGAAGATAGGGTGAAATGGGGCAGGAGATCTGGGAAGACGGCTCTGGATGGCAGAAGAGGTAGAAAAGGCACCTTTGTGTTTGCCAAAAGGAAAGATTCAAATGGGGCGGAGGAGAGGGGGTGCTCAAGGAAGCAGCCAGGCAGCAGACAGCTTTACCTGGTGCCCGGTGTGTGGAGAACACCCTTGGCTAAGGCCTGTAAAGGTTGAGGCTATAAAAGACCTTCTAGGATGGGCCTGGAGATTGTGGAGATCTCTACAAAAAGCACCTCAGTGAGCCCACTAGGAAGGCCAGGAAAGCGGAGCACACCGGGTAATGAAGATCGCTGTCACCCGCGCAGGCATCAATACAGCGCTAAGCACGGAAGCTGACTCCTGCAATCCAGATAGCATAGATTTAATGTATATGAATGTCAGAGTTAACACCTGCTGAGTGCTCGCCATGCGGCAGGCATTGTATGAAGCACTTTATATACATTACATCTCATATGTGGGAAACGTGGACGGCCCTAGGAAGTCTAAGCATCGAGTAATTCAGCTGTTCATTTTGGTATGAAGTGAAATAGATGAAGGGAGATGAAGTGGAGGCTTTAAGGACAGAGTCCAGCAGTCTAGAATTTGACGTTAGTTGTAACCATCACCCCTTAAAGGTTAGGACATGGTTCTTTTTCGCAGACTTGAAGTTGACTTATAGTGGGCAATGATTCTCTCTCCGTTTTAGGAGAAAATTAATTGCCTGTTGTTGATTCTCAATGCACTCTCTCTGTTCTTTAGTTTCATTGAGTTTGTAGTCGGTCCTTTGAAACCCTGCTTTATTTCATTGCAGGGTAGATAATGAGGACACTTAGTGTAACTCAGGGTCCCTCAGAACTTATACCTAGCCTAGGCTGGCCTCGATCTGGTAATGATCTGCTAACTCCCGCATGCTTAGATTATAGACCCACGCTACCACGCCAGGCTTTAAAACTCTTGCCCTATGGAGTGGCTCCATTATTAAAGTGGTTGCTATGCAAGCGTTAGGACCAGAGTTCAGATCCCCAGACCCTGTAGAAATGTCAGTTGTTTACAGCAGCTGCCTGTAATTCTGTCCTCAGAACGTGAAAGCAAGTGTCCAGCAAGACTAGTCCTTCCTTGAGCTCTGAGTTTCACTGAGTTTCACTGAGATCCTGCCTCAATGAACAAGATGGAAGACAGATAGAGGGTTATTCCCAACATCAATGTCAGACCTCCACCTACATGCATACACATTACCATATATGTAAACACACGCATGCACAACTACCTACATATGTGAAACAAAGGAAAAAACACCCACCCTGTTTAACAGGGAGTTTGAAGGCTTGCAAATAAATATCTTCAGAAGAAAGCTTTCCAATGACCAAGGGTCTCTTGGCTTTAGCGAAAGATCACGGTGGCCCATTGGCTCTGGGATTCCAACATTTCTCTTTAGCCTTATTCTAAGATAGATGGGAGGGCCTGTCCCCATGGTTCCATTTTGCTTGTGCTAATGGCAGAGAGTCCCACAGTTTTAGCCTACCAGAAAGTGATCTCCAAGGATTAGTCAAAGTTTGCAAATGGAGACTTGTAAACTATTCTGGACAGGACCCACTCTTCCCTGAAAGCTTTCTTCAAAGGCAAACTCATACTGACAGCTTCCACCTACCATCTACCGTGTTGGGGGAAGAAGCCCACAGTCGTTCCTTGCAGAAGGAGGCCCATTCTCTACCACAAAAGCCTGTCCTTCACTCTCTGGCTGGATACAGTCATCCCCTGGACTGCAAGCAGCCCATCTGGATTGTGGCAAGTAACTCTTGTCCACCACATCCTGTGTGACAGGGGTGGTTGTTAAAGCAGGCAACGGTGCTCTATCACGAACTACAATAAGGGAGACAAACAAATAAAGCAATATCACTGGGCACATGAAGAAGGTTAACACAAGAGGCCATCTTGAAAGCTGGTAAGATGGCCCAGTCAGCAAAATGCTTGGCATGCAAACACTGAGTCTGGTGCCCACATGCCCATACACACACACAAAAGGCCAGGCATGGCTGCTGGCACCTGTGATATTAACACTCGGGAGATGGGAACAGGAGGATTTCTGGGGGTTACTAGCTGGCCTGTCTAGCCAACTGGACGAGCTCTAGGTTCAATGGCAGATAAAGGAGGACATATCAACCTCTGGCCTATACACAGACACACACAACCCCACACATGTACACACATATATACACACATATCCCACACATGCACATGCACACTACACATGAACATACCACAGATACACCACACACATGTACACATGCACATACCTCACATACACAAATACCACATGCATACATGCACGCTACATATACACCACACATGTACACATGCACACATTCATACCACACATGCACACCCCACATGTACATACACAAACACTGCACATACACACATACATACCACACATGAACACAACACACATACACCACACACATGCACACACCTCACACACACCACATGCACATACACAAATACCACGTGTATACATGCACACACACCATGAGCACATGCATACCACACACACATACCCCACATGTACACATGCACACACTCACACCACACACACACACCCCCACACCCTCCCCACATATATATATATATGTATATATATATATACTACATACACACACACCACATGCACACACACACATACACCACATGAACACACACACACCCCACATGAACACACACACCCCACATGAACACACACACACCCCACATGAACACACACACACCCCACATGTATACATGTACACACTCACACTACACATATACCCCACATGTACATATACACACTACATACACACACACACACACACCTTCAAAAGAAGAGCAGCCTGAGAGAACAGTCCTACCGTGTTTCTGGCAAACAGCACAGGGCTGAAAGGCCATTTCTAGGGTCAGACACATTCTCTCACCACATGACAGTTTGTTGCCTGTGATGCCCCTGCCACCAGAGGTCTCCCATGATTTGTCCCCAGAAATCCCAGTTGTGCCTCAATCAGCCCCCAGCGACTGAGGTAGCCTGAGCAAGTGTCGTGCCTGGGAAGCAAAAAAATCAATGTACTGTCATCAGTACAAAAGATCAGTACACAGCATCAGTGACCCCTTAGGTGTCATCTAGGCAGAGATCCTTGAACGTGTAGTCCAAGGACCAGTGGACCTACGACTGTTCAGTGTGGGGACACTAAACATAGACTCCGAGAACGAGCATTCTGGAAACATTCAAATAGTAATGAGATATGGGGCTGAGGCTAGAGAGGTGGCACAGCTCTTAAAGACGCACACTGCTCTTGCAGAACACTAGAGTTTGCTTGCTAGCGCCCAGGTCAGAAACTCCAGGGGATCTGATGCCTCTGGCCTTGGTGACCTGCACTCACCCACACACATACACATACACACACAATACACACACCGCACACACGCACACACCACACATGAACACACATGCACACCCTACACACACCACACATGGACACCATACACACGTCACACACACACAATTGAAAATAAAATAAATATTTTTTAAAAAGGAAATGTGACATTGTCCCTACATCCAATTTTATGTCTAGTTGATCTAATAAAGAAATACTGAACATACATTTTTTTAGGCCTTTGAGAGCTTTTTTTTCCCTTCACTTTTTGTAGTAATTTATTTTTATGTTTTATAAAATATCAATCAGTATATGAAAAAGCAGAAATGATCAAATATTTCAAAGCTGGTGCTTCACAGCTGATAGATTGAGAAACATTGATCTGTCCCTGGTTTTCAAAGAAGAATCCTTGATCATTAGTGGGTGGCAATCCATCAGTGGGTAGCGAAATTAGGTCAGGCAAGGTGGCTCAGTGGGTGAAACTCCTTGTTGAGCAAGCTGACCTGAATTCAATCCATAGGACACACAGTGGAAGGGGAGGACCAATTCCCAAAGTCCTCTGAGCTCCACACACTAGCCCTGTGGCACTTTTGTGAACACGCCCCCTCTCCCCAACCATGGTAAACATTTTTAACTTACAAGTTATGAAATTAATTTTAGTAGATATAAAATTTGATCAGTAAAAGTCCAGCGTGGTGGTACACATTTTTAATCCTAGCAACTGGGGAGGCAGAGGCAAGCAGCTGTCTGAGTTCGAGGCCAGCCTGGTCTACAGAGTGAGTTCCAGGACAGCCAGAGCTACACAGAAAAAACCCTGTTTTGAAAACAAAACAAAACAAAACAAAGCAAAAAAAAAAAAAAAAAACTAGAGTAACAAAAAGAATAAATTAGAAAACATCCATATGTATTGCGTATAGCAGAGTAAGTCCTATTTTTTTAAACTTCCACTTGGACTATTTATTGTATGCAAACAGAAGCGCCTGTATACTTTGTATATCTTTGTATATGTAACAGGAAAGAGGCCTGGGTACTTCCTGTTTTATTTGTAAAACCTACCTCTGCCTTTCTAGCATGTACAGATAGAAATACGTGCATCTTTGGAAAACTGTACTCTGTCTGGAGCACGCTTTCTTCGACATTATTTGATTTAGGGTCCACGGGAGTTATTCTTCAACTCTGTAAATGGTAGATAACTGGTAACTTTGCAGAATAATTCTTGTCTGCGGACATGCAAATCCTGCCCCCTTGTAGTACAGGTGCCAGCGCCTGCTCTGCCCTGCTGTGCGCTCTCACTTCAGTACTTCTGACTATCAATGAGTCTGTTCTTTGGATCCTCCTGAATAAGTTATAGATAGCATCTGCCTAGTTCCTTCATTGATTGAGTTTAATCAAACCTCTGGTTTGTGTTCGTTTAAATTTGTGCCACGGTAGAGATTCTACTTTCTTTTTAAATTCCCCTTTAATGGAGCATTCAGGCTTTAGGTGGTCGTGTCTGTTCAGCCTGAGGTCAAGTGTAATGGAATGGGCCCCTCCACATAAAGGGATTCTCTCTGGGTCAACTTTCTGCTGCTGCTTGTTGAGAAATCAAAAGGAGGAAAGGATGTCATTGGGTAATTATTTGAATCCTTGTTCTGTGATAGAGCCTTGCTTCCACAGCACCTGAGAGCACCTTCTACTACAGTTCAGAAAAACCTGACGATAGAAACATTGACCACACTAATTAAAAGAAGACGCCCTCAGCTCCAGCAAGAGAGACTACTACTGCCCGGTGGATGAGAACCCTAGGTGTGGACCCAGCTTGATGGCTAATTAGCAGTGCCATCTTAACCAAGTCACTTGGCACCCTCAGCCTCAGATTCCTTAGCTTTGCATTTCTTTAAGTCAATCTCTCTCTCTCTCTCTCTCTCTATCTCTATCTCTCTCTCTCTCTCAAGGAAACTTGCACACAGTCCTAATTTGCAAAGGAAGGCACAGTCCCAATTTGCAAAGTGAGGCTGCATCTGCTTGGTGTCCAGTCCCCCACCAAGGTGGCCTCCAATTATAAGGACCCCATGGAACTCTAAGGGTTCTGAGCTGCATAACCTGAGAGACAGAACCACCACGACCCTTTGGCCTCCTCCTAGGGTTACGATGTTACAGTCAATTATTTTGTCTCTGGGTTAAGAGTCTGAGAGAGAAAGAGAGAAGGGGGGACAAAGAAAAAGAGAAAAGAGCTTTCCACTAGCACTGAGGCAGGAGGATTTTATGTTCAAGGTAAACCTGGGCTATACAATGTGAGATATCCTGGCTCGTAAAACCAAAACTAAAAAAGCAAGCAAGACATCCTTTCTCCTTTCCCAGCTGGTCCATCCTTTTCATCTCTGTCCTTTTCCAATCTGCAGGCCATCTCTATTTATCTCTGACCTACAGAGTCCTTGTTGTATCCTAGGTTCCCTCAATTTCTGTGACTCGCAGGATGGCTTCAGTGCAAACGTATCCACTGTATTCTAATAATCTGATTACCTGCTTGCTCTAAGAAGGCGAATCCCCTGAGTCAGAGAGTCGAGTTCTGTCCTCACCTTTGCTCCTTGGGCCCAGCACAGCTCCCGGTCCTTTCTGAGCTCAGTACACCAGCCCCAGTTCTCTCCCCCATTCTTCCTTCTCTGCCTCCCTCAGACCTCAGCCTCAGAACTTCAGGCTCCCATGCACAGAACTTGCCTGGCAGCTGAACCCTTTACACCTCCCCAGCTCTTCAAACTCAATGGTCAGGAACTGAAGGTGGCTTCTAGTCAGTAATCGTGTCTTCCTCCTTGCAAAGTCTCAGGTTATCCATGGCCAGAACAGAAATTCCTGCTGCTTCACTTTCTTTTATTCCCACTTCGAGCAGACATCATACCCTTCAGTTCCCCTTCTGACGAGTCTTGATTCATCTGTTTTTCCATTTCCACAACTGTTGCTCTAATTCAGATCACAGGGGTAACGTCATTCTAGTGACACTCCCAGCATGCCAACAGTTGCAAAACATAGCAAGACTCCCTTCAGTCATTAGCTCCCTTGGTGTCCATCCTACTCTAGTCAGGAAGTTGAAAGTTAGAAAGAACCATCCGGGCTGGTGAGCTTCATAGCTGACAATTTGGTTTCTTCCTAATGCTAGTATGGTAGCTGTACTGGCTAGTTTCATGTGTCAACTTGACACAGGCTGGAGTTATCACAGAGAAAGGAGCTTCAGTTAGGGAAGTGCCTCCATGAGATCCAGCTGTGGGGCAATTTCTCAATTAGTGATCAAGTGGGGAGGGCCCCTTGTGGGTGGTTCTACCTTTGGGCTGGTGCTCTTGGGTTCTATAAGAGAGCAGGCTGAGCAAGCCAGGGGAAGCAAGCCAGTAAGTAACATCCCTCCATGGCCTCTGTATCAGCTCCTGCTTCCAATCATGCTTGAGTTCCAGTCCTGACTTCCTTTAGTGATAAACTGCAACATGGAAGTGTAAACTCAATAAACCCTTTCCTCCCCAACTTGCTTCTTGGTCATGAAGTTTGTCAGGAATAGAAACCCTGACTAAGACAAATTGGTACCAGCATAGTGGGGTATTCCTGTAACAACCTGACCATGTTTTGGGGAGGACTGTGGAAGAACTTTGGAACTTTGAGCTAGAAAAGCTGTGAAAAGTTCTGTAGGAGCTTGGAAGACAATGTTACGAACAGTGCAGAAGATGGAGGCCTGGCTTGTGAAATTTCATAGGGAAGATTAAAGACTCTTAAAGTGGCCATGTTTTGATTGTGAAGATTCTGTGGTTTTGGTTAGCTGGGGCTGAAGAATCAGCTATAAGTAACAAGATACCAGAACCACTAAAGCAAACCTTTGTGTTACCGGGCCTATTGATGCTGGTTAGCTGGAGCTAAGAAATTAGTGGTGATTAAGAAGAGACCAGCATCACTGAGATGAAATCTTCTTGGAAGTGTTTTCTGAGAGCACAGAGAGTGTGTTCCAGAGATATCCACAGTTGTATTTTGTGCTGTGACTGGACTTGGTACTGTGTAAGAGTCACCCAGATGGTACTGGTTTTGAAGGCATGAAGGGGTCATGAAGAGCAGCTGAGGCTCTTGGCACAGTGAGAGGTCACAGAAGGCCATTGGTGAGGGTGCAGCTTTAGTTGCAATTGATGGCCCAGGACTTGAAGGGGTCATGCATAGAAGCAGAGGCTTGTCACCCTGATGAGAGCCTATGAGAGGCTATTGGTGAAGCCTAATTACAGTGGAAGATAGCAGTGTTTTGGAGATGCCAGTACCATGTGATGACCACCAAGAACAGCAGCAGCAGTGGAATACAGGCAGCTGGAGCCTAGAAGACAAGCTGTGTGCTACAAAGGGCAGAGCTGGAGAAGTGACCCACGCCCTTGGAGGAGCCCAGAATATCATGAGTTGGATCCCAGACATTGAACCACTGGAGTTTGAGTTTTGCTTTTGGTTGTGACTGTGTCCTGTTACGCTTCCCTCTTGAAGGAAGAAAGTATTTTAGTGGAGCCCACAGTTGAGAGACTTTGAATTTTTAAAAGACTTTGAATTTTAAAGATATTGGATATTTTAAGGTGATTGAACTTTTAATATGTAAAGACTGTGGGACTTTTAAAGTAATTTAGATCTTGGGGATGAATAAGAAAGTAAGGGTTGAGGCTTAATAGTGATGTGTTTGTGTGTCAAGTTGACAAGGGGTCAATTGTACTGGCTAGTTTCGTGTGTCAACTTGACACAGGCTGGAGTTATCACAGAGAAAGGAGCTTCAGTTGGGGAAGTGCCTCCATGAGATCCAGCTGTGGGGCATTTTCTCAATTAGTGATCAAGTGGGGAGGGCCCCTTGTGGGTGGTTCTACCTTTGGGCTGGTGCTCTTGGGTTCTATAAGAGAGGAGGCTGAGCAAGCCAGGGGAAGCAAGCCAGTAAGAAACATCCCTCCATGGCCTCTGCATCAGCTCCTGCTTCCAATCCTGCTTGAGTTCCAGTCCTGACTTCCTTTAGTGATAAACTGCAACATGGAAGTGTAAGCTCAATAAACCCTTTCCTCCCCAACTTGCTTCTTGGTCATGATGTTTGTGCAGGAATAGAAACCCTGACTAAGACAGTAGCTTAACAGTACACCACCCTGGAGACGTTAGCCAATGCTAGGTCCTTCTGTCTATCTTTCCCTTTGGCTTCCTTCTGCCTATGACACTTGGGTTTTTTATTTATTTTTTTTCAGAATATGAAAATTTATTACTGTGTTTCCATTGTCAATTTTATGATCTTGGTCGTTCCTTCTTGCCTTTGTATAGAGCCAAAAGAGACACATTGGCCACTTTCACCACCTTAAAGCGGACTCCGGGGATATCACCTACAGCATGACCTTTCCGACCAAATCCAGCAACCAGAACTTCATCGTTTTCCTCAATGAAGTTCAAACAGCCGTCATTGGGCACAAACGCTGTGATCTTCTTGTCGTTCTTAATGAGCTGCACCCGGACACATTTCCTGATGGCAGAATTAGGCTGCTTGGCCTCAACCCCTACTTTTTCCAGCACAATTCCCTTTGCATGAGAGGCACCCCCAAACGGATTGGCCTTCAGGGCTGTGCCCAAGTGGGCTTTCTTGTACTGTTTATCATGCCACTTCTGGTCCCGTCGGTGACTGCGGAGCTTCCGGGCAGTACGGAGACCACGACACTTGCCCATCTTGCCGGCGCCACGGGCCCAAGAGCGGGCTTTTTATTTTTAATTAAAGTCTTATTGTGTAATTTCTACTTAAAGCTCTTCATTATTTTTCCTTTGCTTGGTGATACAGTGCCAGCCTGGGAATAGGTCGTGAGCCTTTCATCACCTTCACCACATTAAGCCGCTCTCTTCTTGCCACTGATGCCCCTGGCTTCATTAAGCAATCTGGGGAGCTGTACCTCAGTATCATCCATCTAGATTTGATTTTTTCTTTCACTCTGCCTTGCAAATCCCTTTCCTCACCTTTTGCCCACCTTTTTTTCCTACCCGTCCTGACGCCATGACCTTTTAATACAGTTCCTCGTGTTGTGGTGTCCCCCAGTCATAAAATTATTTCATTGCGACTTCATTTCTGCAGTCTTGCTACTGTCATGGATTGTAATGTAAATATCTGATGTGCGGGCTATCTGCTATGCGACCCCCCAAGGGGAATTGAGACCTACAAGTTGAGAAACAGGACCCTAACCAACCTTAGACACACTCCAGGTCTCACCTCCACGGAACACATGATAAAGCACCCCCATTCCAGAGCACGGTGTGTCTTCAGTCTGTGCCACTATTGCTGGACACTATGACTGCCTGCGTGCTTTTCAGGGGAGGAGGCTGCCTGATTGATTCCGCAATACCCTGGGTCTACTCAACAGTGATTTATTAGTGGACGCTCCCAGACAGACTAGGTAGAAATAAGGGACACAGGACTGGGCAAGGGTCCAGCCTCATCCAAATCTTAGGAAGGGCTCTCAAGCTCAGATCAGACCAGATATGCCCCAGCTGAAGTCATAGAACAAATGAGGTTTGGTTCTTTCCTGTTCCAACCATCAGTCACTGGCCACAGCACGAGCTGACAGTGTTTGTGGTGAGAAGGGAAACACAAGTCACCCCACTGGAGAGTTCTTGTTCTAGCAAAGGGAGCAGCTTAGAGACCTTAGCAGGCATGGGTGTCACCACACAATGGGAACGATCTATACATCCATAGCCAGAATACATCGCCCTTGACAGCTAGCCAAAGGAACGAAGGGCAAACATCTTCATCCACTCACTCTCTGGTTCTTTTATGCCCTGCTTCATGATTTCTCCAGGGATTGAACTCCCTCATTCTGCCAGTCGTGACTCTGAGAGGCCTCTCCATTTTTCTCAAGCTTCCCCCAAGATCTAACCACTTCTCAGGGTTTTCTAGCTTGGGTGATTCTAGTTTCTTACCTCTTGTGTTTTGTTAAGAAGTAGATGAAGGCCTGGTGAGATGGCTCAGTGGTTAAGAGCACTGACTGCTCTCCTGAAGGTCCTGAGTTCAAATCCCAGCAACCACACGGTGTCTTAAAACCATCCATAATGAGATATGATGCTGTCTTCTGGTGTGTCTAAAGACAGCTACAGTGTACTTACATATAATAATAAAAAATAAATCTTTAAATAAAAAAAGAAAGAAAAATACCAATTTAGCCAGGCAATGGTGGCACACATCTTTAATCCCAGCATTTAGGAGGCAAAGGCAGGTGGATTTCTGAGTTCGAAGCCAACCTGGTCTACACAGTGAATTCCAGGATAGCCAGGGCTACACAGAGAAACCCTGTCTCAAAAAACAAAAAAACAAAAATAAGTAATAGATGAAGCCAGGTGATGGTGGTGCACACATTTAATCTCATTACTTAGGAGGCAGAGGCAGGCGGATTTCTGAGTTCAAGGCCAGCCTGATCTACATAGTGAGTTCCAGGTCAGCCAGGGCTACACAGAGCAAGCCTGTCTCAACATCCCCTTACCCTAAGAAAGAACTCAATGAGCATGACTGTGGTCATTGATGTTTCCACAACTTAATCTATTTTCTAAAGATTGATTCTTATTAATTTTATTTGCATGCATGGCCTGTGTACACTTGGAGGTTGGAAATGGGTATTAGAGTCTTAGGTCCTGGAGTTACAAGTAGTTGTGAGCCAACTAACAGGTGAACTCTGGTCCTTTGGAAGAGCAACATCTGTAGCTGCTGAGCCATCTCTCCAGCCCTTCCTTTCTTTCTCTTTCTCTTTCTCTTTCTCTTTCTCTTTCTTTCTCTTTCTCTTTCTCTTTCTCTTTCTCTCTTTCTTTCTTTCTTTCTTTCTTTCTTTCTTTCTCTTTTAAATTGCATTTGTTGGGTATCTTGTTGCAACAGTGAAAAAAGTTAACAACTTCCCCTTACCACTCCAATATTAGGGAAGCACCAAATACACACTTTTCAATGTCAAAGGCTTACCTATTATAAGGCAGTGAGTGTTCTCAACCTACGGGTCAAGACCCCTTGGTGGGTCACAGGTGCACATGAGATATTTACATCACAATTCATAACAGTAGCAAAATTACAGTTATGAAGTAGCAGCGGAATAATATTATGGTTGGGGTCACCACACCATGAGGAACTGTATTAAAGGGTCACAGCGTTAGAAAGATCGAGAACCTCTGCTGTAGGGTTAGGGACTGGCTGCTCAGGCTCTTTCCTGGAAGCTCCTTGGAACCATGTGGAAGGGAAAATATGGTTTCAGAAGAAGGTTCTCTTCTCCAGTAAGCCTGTACCCTTGGCTTATTTGTTTTTAATTTTATTTTATTTTGAGACAGGATTTCATGTATCTCCAGTTGAACTCAAGCTTCCTACATAGCAGAGAATGGCCTTGAGCTCCTGATCTGTTTCTACCTCCTGGATGCTAGGGTTACAGGTGTGCACCCTCATACCCGGATTGTGCAGTTTGATGCTGGGACTTCATGCCCACTAGGCAAGCACCTAGCTACATCCTCAGATCATTCCCCAAGCAAAGTTTCTTTCTGGGGAAAATTCAAATTAACCAGACTCAGTCAAAAGCTGAGCCTGGGGACTGGTGAAAGCACCTCAGAGGGCCAGAGTGACAGTCTCAGCTTAAGCAGCTCAAACCGCCTACAACCCCAGCTCTGCAGAACTGATACTCAACTCCAGCCTCCGTGTGCACCTCCCCCCTGCCCCGAGACACAGACACACAGACACACACAGACACACAAACACACACACACAAACACACACGCATACACACTTTAAATTTCTTTAAACCAGTTTTTTTTTAAGTTGAGCTGTAAGAGAAGAGATTGCGTCTAGGTCTTGTTCCTATTTACATAAAACTAGTAATGTTTCACACTAAACTGTTACACGTGCTTTCACATACAGTATCTTATCTGACACATATATGCTCACACACATACACACACTTTTTTAAGTGAAAAATGAATTAGTGTTCTCATTTCACAGAGAAGGAAGCAGATGTCTAAAAATGGAGAGACTCCTTTAAGGCTACACCGCAATAACAGGATGCAGGAATTGAACCCAGGATTTCTGGTGCCACCTATGAAGGTATTTCTAAGAACCTTGTGGTGTGGCTCAAGGTCGGTGTGCCAGGCATATGCATTGCCTTTTTGTTGAGTCAATTGCCCATGCCTTCTGGTACTCATGGCCAATGTTCTTTTTCTTTAAGTAACAAGGAGTTACTTGGTCTAGGTTGTTAGTTAATACATTGTGGGGTCAGGAATGTTGGTTTAGCTCCCCCAGAGTTAACGCACATATGTGTGGTATGGGGACACTTTACTGAAGGCAAAAACTACCAATCTCCTCAGACATCTGTCAAGTCCTAGGCTAGGACTGGAGAGGGTGGGATGGAGAGGAAAAGGGGGAGGGGGAGAGGAGAAAGAGGAAGCAGAGAGAGGAAGAGATGGAGAAGGGTAGAGGGGAAGAGAGAAGAGGGAGAGAGACAGAGAGGGACAGAGGAGAGACAAAGAAACAGACAGAGAAAAAAGGGGGGCAGAAACCTTCAGCCTGCCTTCTGCACTTTGTGGGGGTCTCCTGCCCACATCTGCTTTTTCAGGTTCCAATCCCAGCTCTTGTTGGGGAATTCCCTGCTGACAGGCGGGGGAGACAGACCATTGGGCCCCATCCTTCCTGTCTTCCTCAAAGGCTCCCACTCAGAAGGGTAGGCAGCCATCTGGCTTGGTCCTGACAACGTGGGGACTGACTGCTGCTGCACATAGACCTGGTAGAGTTGCCAACACATGACCACCAGAACCGTGGGGGTTTCTACGGCAACCATGGGGCTGAGGGTTTGAGAAATGTGGAGGGTTGAATCCTAGAGGAGCCAGGCCACTGAATTTAGAGAAAAAGAGGGGGTGCAAGACCCACCCTGCCCAACCCACGGAAGGGAGCAGTGTGTGAGAGAGGAAGGCAAGACAGAAGTTTCCCCTTGTGAAGAAACTGAAGCCTTGAATTAGATAGATAGATAGATAGATAGATAGATAGATAGATAGACAGACAGACAGACAGATATGGATGGGTGGGTGGGTGGGTGGGTGGGAGTGGATGGGAGAATGTAGAAAGGAGAGTGACCAAGCAGTTTGGGTGCTGTTAACAAAGTGCTCAGTCAGTCAGAGATGTGTTCGGCAATCCACAGAGTCAGTGATGGCTGTGGTAGACTTGATGCTCTCAGAGATCCTGCTGGTCCTGAATGCCCTTATCAAAGGTAAATTCTACCTTGTGCAGGGGAAGGCATTGGAAAGGAGGAGAGAGGTCCTCAGGAATGAGGAGGTGAGGGACAGCAGCAGGAACTGCTAGGCACGCCTCCGTGTCAGGGCAGTTCCCGTTGCCGCCTCCAGCACCCTCACGCCTCCCTTTGGCCTGTCTTCACAGACAGTAGAGGTGCCGATTTGGAACCCTGGCTTTGGAATCAGGACTGAGGGACCCAGAGCCGCTGTTTACAGAGTGGCTGATCCTTATTGGACAAGCACTTATCTTCTCTCCAACCTCAGTTTCCTCATCTACAACAGAACACCAGAAAGGCAAGGGCTTTGTTTGCCTTAATCACAGAAGTAGATATTCTAGAGACTCGTGATGTATCTTCAAATATATCTGTGGATAAATCAATAAATGCATAAAGCCAGAATAGTCCTGTCGCACTCCAAAGGCCAAGAGCCACAATGCTAAAGAGCCGGGACCCTGGAGCCCGCCTGGCTGCACTGAAGTGGGGTTCAGGGGCTGTGGGGTGGCTCAGCAAGTTAAGTCATTTGCTGTGAATAAGGACTTGTGTTCGATCTCTGTCACCTGCAGTAGAAGAAGAGAAGCAGATCCCCCCAAGCTGCGCTCCTACCACACATACCACAGCATGAGCAAGCCATGATCACACACATACACAAAAAATATTTAAATGCTAGGATTCGGCCATTTCCCATCTCTTTAACAAGGTAGATAATCTTTCTGTTTCCTTATTGGTAACATGGCAACCCTGACAGCACATTTACCCTAAGAGGTTGCATTGAGGCTTAAAACACTTTACTATAACTAAAATACATAAAGCCATAGCTGACTGAATATGGTGTCCCACACCTTTAATCCTGAGAAACAGGAACAGGCAGATCTCTGTGAGTTCAAGGCCAGCCTGAGCTACATAGAGAGTTCCAGGCCAATCAGGGCTACACAGTGAGATCCTGTCTCAAAAACAATTGCAACAACAAAGAATCAAAACAAAAAGGAAAAAAAAACCCCACATATCTGGGGCTGGAGAGGTAACTCAGTAGTTAGGGCCCTTGCTGCTTCTACAGAGGATCCCATGTGGTAGACCACAACCACGTCTAACTCCAGTTCCAGGGTGTCCAGTGCCACCTTCTAACCACTGTGGGAGCAAGGCATGCACAGCACACGGGCATACATGCAGACAAAACTCTCACATACATAAAAATATACCTGGCTATGTATTTTAGCTAGTGTCACTATTGTAAGAATGTACAGGCTCTGCATGTCATGTTGACTCCTAATCGTCTCAACTACCACACTTCAGCCTGCTCTGGTAAACTGGAACCGAGCAGTATTAGTTTCAAATGTAGAGAATACTTTTCAGCAGCTGCCTCTCAAGCAGCTGAATGCCAGCTCACACTAAAATGCAGGCCATCCCGTTATGTCTGGAGTCATTGCGACCTTTCCAGCCTTGCAGGATGATGACAAAGCCAGGGATTTGCCTTCCAGATTGGCGCAGGCGCAGGCGCAGGCGGTGGGGGCGGAGGGAAGGAAAGCTCCCCAGGAAAACTGCTGCTGGCGTGAGTTGAATGAGCGAGTGGGAGCCGCTGACGGTCGTCGCGTTCAGCGTAGCCGCAGGCTATAGAAACAGACTCGAGACTTGAGTAAGAGCAAACAGGAGAAAGCAGCGCCGTGAAGCCGGCTCGAACTGGTTGTTAATGCACCAGACCAATTTCTTCAGTACAGCTACTTCCACGCCTGGTCAGAGGGGCGGGTGCAATTCTTCAAGAAGTATTTACTGGTCTGCTCCGTTTCCCAGCGCTGGCAAGAGCCGGGTGAGAAAAGGGAAGGCTGGCGGAGGCCCTGGTTCTTGGGCTTACGATCTCTTGCTGAGAGAATCCATTAGATACTAAGGCAGGATTGTTTATGGTTATACCCGCAAACAGCTAACTGCAAGGATCCAGTTAAGCAAAGAAGACATCACTTCATTTGTTCACCCTTATACATACAACATTCATTTACAGACTTGTATGTGCGTGCATGCATACAAGTCTGTGTGTGTGTGCATGCATGTGTATCTATGTGCATGTGTACACTCAAGGATGCACGACTGTGTGCATGTGTGTATGTCTCTGTGTTTGTGCTTGTGTGAGTGTGTGTTTTACCAAAGAACAAACCCAGGTCCCTGCACCACTATGCTACTGTCCCACTGTATTGCTTTTCTGGAATGAGATTTCATTTTGGGAAGACTATCCTTGAACTTGCTGTGAAGTCCAGATTGGCTCTGAATTCACCTTTGCATCTATCCATCTCCATCTCAAATGCTGGAATCACAATCCTGCAACTCCACACCTGAATACAAACTCCTCCTTTACTTACAAGAGCTCATTAGTGAAGCTGTGGCACAAGGCCATGTCTGGTATTCAGTGTGAGGACGCTGGCCGGCCGGATTGTGAGCATGTTCTAAGAGGCTAGAGGCCGGGTTGGTGCTCACAGGCTGAGAGTGGCCCTTTTGGGGAGAGTGTCACTGTGTATCCCTGGCTGGCCTGGAACTCACCATGGAGACCAGGCTACTTTGGACTCACTGAGATCCTCCAGCCTCAGCCTCTGAGTGCGGGGAATAAAGGCAGGTGCTACCAAGCCCAGCTTGCATTTTCTTGATTAAGGACTGAAGTGAGCCCACTGGAGATGGTGTCATCCCTGGGCTGGTGGTCCTGCGTGGTGTAAGAAATCACTCTGAGAACATGCGCCACGAGCAAGCTTATAATAAGCAGAGTTCCTCCTTGGCCTCTGCCTCAGCTCCTGCCCTGACTTCCCGTCATGATGGACTAGTCCATCATGTAAGAATAAACCTGGGTTCTTCTTTGATGAGATAAAGTTCTTCCTGGGTTGCTTCCCTTTGTTGCGTTTCTCGGAGCTGTAGAGAGCAAGCTAGGACAGAAAGCCACTTAGAGAGCAGAAGATGGAGGCTGAAAGAAACCCAAGGATGTGAGCAGGGGTGGGGGATAGGAATTGCCATCCTCTATCCCCCCAAACACCGCACTGCCATTTATAAAGACCGGATTTTGAGAGAACTGCTTAACAGCGTTTAATACAGTCTGATGGTGTGCAAAGAGGACAGTGGAGTGGGGACACCAATCCAGATATTTCTGTAGTGGTAGCACGGTGTACACTTTGGTAGAACCCACAATGCACTTCTCCCTTGGCCCTCTCAGGACTCTGTGGCATGGTTCTGTGGTGACCAATTTACAGGTCCGGCAGCCCAGGGAAGGGAGCAAACACTAACCTAAGAGTGTTTGAAAACCTGGGACTTCTCCCCAAAAGCCTCTGAGAGAAAAAGCAAGCCTCCTGCAAGTGAATTCATGCCCTCCCCCATCCCACAGAGGGAGGTGTGGCTCCAGGGAATAGGGTGTTAGCAATGCCAGCCCACAGGTGCCGGTGAAGGCTCAGGCTTCAGAGGAGATCCCACAGGAAAACAGAGCTGCACCACCTGAAAGGGTTCCTCTGGGCTTTGGAAGGGACTTCCCACCGGGAGCTGCTTCCGGGCACACCGCACCAAGCCTTCCTTCCACTGGGTTCCCGCATAACTTCACATAAAGCCTGCTCCAAAAAAGCAGTCCTCTGATTCCCGCTGAATGAATTCCTGGCATGCACTGTCAGAATGTGAAAGGCAGGTGTAGCTCCCCTGATGTTTTGAGTAGGTACTTGTTCAAATCATGTAACCTCTCTAGGAATGGTTTCTGAAAGGAGTGGTGTATAATTTCTCCTCTGTAGCTGTAGTGAGGGGGTGGATTCTGAGGAGGAAATACTGAGAAAAGAGGCATGGAAAGAGATGCTATCCTGGATCTGAGCCGGAGAGATCAAAGGACGGAGTGAGCCTCACCTCTGGAGATGGGAGGCTGGAGGGTGGAGGGGTGGGGTGGGGGTGGGGTGGAGGGGTGGTGGGGGTGGAAGCCAGTTAGGGGAGGGGAGAGAAAGGAACTAAAGGTGTGTGGGAAGGGGGAGACACGGTTTTAGATTCTCCAGAGGATAGCTGGGAGTCCGGGCTTCCTGAAGATGCTTTTCAGGATGTCTATAGGCTGCTCCTCTGACCCTCCCTCCCCCCATCTCCACCCCCCAGCACCCCACCCTTTACGCTTCAGGTAGCAAGCGCCTTCCAGCCTCTGGGTACTGGTTTACTCTCTAGGGCATCCAGCCTCTTGCCTTTGTTCTACCTCATGCAAGTGCCAAATGCCCCAGAGTCTGACCTGCAGCCGCCTCCACTGGTAGGTCTCAAACTCTAACATCAGAATCGCTGGCAGGGCACAATGCTTGTAGTTTATAGACAGAATCTCAGGTAGCTCAGGCTAGCTTCAAACTTTGGAACCAAGGATGACCTTGAACTCCTGATGCTCCCGTCTCCATCTCCCCAGGGCTGCGATTGCAGGGCTATACTACCACTTAATCCGTGCTGGGAATCAAACCCAAGGCTTCCTGAATGCTAGGTAAGCAAGTGCTCTACCAACTGAGCTCTGCCTACATTGAAGGATGCTTTAAGAGAGTTTGCTGGGCGAGCCTCTGAGAATTTACACTGCTGATAGGTACCCAAAGGATGGGGATTCTCATGATCTGAGGACCCTAGCCTCTACTGTCCATTCAGCCTTAGTCATCCACTGCCCCCCACCCCACCCCCGTTGATACTGTAGCAGTGTTTATGGGAAGCTGTGAGCAGCCTGAAGATAGGTATATACTAAGTCCTTAGCTGTCTCCTCCACTGTAGCGAGCTTACTCAGAACAGGGATCCTCCTGCTGGACAGATCACAGAGCATGATTTTTTTTTTTTAAGGTACCATTAATGAAGCAAGGAGATCTGTCTTCAGGAACATTCCACTTTTTTTTTCCTTCCAAACCTCAACCAACTTCTGGGGCTGTCCAGCCTTTTCTTTCCAACAAACATATGTCTTCTTTAAATCTACGAGCTCTCCCATCTGTCTATCAAACTTCATAAGTAATTCTTTTATAAGAAGTTTGGCAGAGGAGAGAAGTGAGGTAATCAGTCTCTGCAGAGGTGCAGGGCCCCAGAAGGCCTGGTATTGTCTTGAGTTAGGAAGAGAAAGGCTTGAGCTTATTTAAATACCCATGGAGAGAAGCCAAGAAGGAGGCTAATGTGGGAGAGTGGCAGGGGCCCTTGAGGAGCCGGATCCAGAGCACAGGGACAGAAAGAGCTGCTCCCACCAGGGCAGGACACATGGCCGCTGTTGGGAAAGAGAAAGATGGGCTCCGACGCAGGAATAATGGGGCTGTAGACTTTAGGTGACTCCCAGCTCTAAGTCCTCGGAATTAAATTGCCATAGTGTCACTGGCTTAATATGTCACCTCTGCGTGGCAGAGCTCTAAGCCCCAAGAAATGAATCTTCCATGAGAGTCTCTCAGGCTGGAAGATGCCTGCCAGTGGAACAGCAGGGACTCCCCAGTGGCCCAAAGGTAGGATAAATGCACCCAGCTGTGACAAGGGGGGGGGGGGCCAGAGCAGGGTCTCATGCCAATGGGTGCTGGGGTCAGATTCAGAGTCCTGTGTAAGCCCCAAACCCGGCTGTCCGGCCCAACCATTCACACTCTAACCACTGAAAAGTGCAGGGAGCAGGGGGAAGGCACACGAGGGAGTGAGAACAGCTTTGTCCGAACCCCCAGGACCGGAAGTTGGGGTGTCATGGTCTACCCCTGACCCCCCACAGAGTCCAGTCCATCTCTGGGGCACCTGGACCTACAAGGAAATAATAAAACTCTAACAATTTGCCAGATACCTCCTTATCTGAACTGGCATGCAAAGAAGTTTCTGGATCACAAATGCAAGTCATACCCTTCCTCCTCCCCCTCTTCCTCCCCCTCCCCTTCCTCCTTTTCCTCCTCCCCCTCTCCGTCTTCCTCTTTCCCCTCTTCTTCCTCTTCCTCACTATCATTGTCTTTATTGGATGCCAGGGACCATTCTAGCTAATAGAAATACTTCATTTTAATTTTTACATGGTTTTCCTGACTATAAAAGTAACAGATGGTCAGTGTTTAAAAAGAAAAAAAAAAAAAAACTCTATAACAAGATGTGTGTTCCTAACCTAAGACAGACTAATGGGATGTGGTGGAAGGGGGAACACCAGATTCAGAACCCGTTGACTCACACAAGGCTTCCTTTCCTCTGTTTCCATATTGCTAAACGAAGGCAATGATGCTCCCTCACCCCCACCCAATGGTGCTCCCCCCGCCACCAGACAGGGTTTCTCTGTGTAGCCCTGGATGTCCTAGAACTCTGTAGACCAGGCTGGTTTCGATTATAGAGCTCTGTCTGTCTCTGCCTCCTGAGTGCTCTGATTAAAGACGTGTGCCACCATGCCTGCAACTTTTGCTTGGTTTTGTTTTACTTTTTTTTTACGTTTTAGTTCTATTTTAAAGTAATATGCATGAGTGTGGACGTCTGGATTTAGAGGTTATGTGCCCTAGAGTACAGGTTTCTGAGGAGACTAGAATAGGGAGTCAGACTCCCTGGAGTTAGTGTCACACACAGTTGTGAGCTACCCAACTTAGGAGCTGAGCTAGGCTTCTCTGCCAAGAGCCATTCCTCCACCCTGGAAACAACAGTTCTTGGAAATTTGAAGTAAGATGAGAGTCATAAAGTACTGCCGACAGCACTTGGAGCATGTCTGCAGACAACGTAAGATGGTCACTATTGAGGTAATTGCTGATATTTCAGACCCATCTACATAGCTCGGGTCTTAGGAGTAAGCAACCAATGGTAATAACCCACAGAACACTTTTTTTCAGACTTTGTGCCGGTGACTTTCATTTCAACTTGACACAAGATAGAGTTATCTGAAAGGAGAGAGACTCAGCTGAGAAAAAGTCTCCATTTGATCCAACTGTAAGGCATTTTCTTTTTTCCTTTAAATTGATTATTTATTTTTATATCATGTGCATTGGTGTTTTGTCTTCATTTATGTCAGTGTAAGGATATTGGATCCCCTGGAACGGGAGTTATAGACAGTTGTTAGCCACCAAGTGGGTACTGGGAATTGAACCCAGGTCCTCTGGAAGAGCAGCCAGTGCTCCAGCCTGTAAGGTTAGTTCTTAATTAGTGATTGATGAGGGAGAGGGCCCAGCCCATTGTGAGGGGTGCCATGCATGGGCTGGTGGTCCTGGGTTCAGGAAGAAAGCAGACTGAGCAAGCCATGAGGAGCAAGTCGGTAAGCAGCACTCATGGGCTCTGCTTCAGCTCCTGCCTCCAGGGTCCTGCCCTGTTTGAGTTCCTGTCCTGACTCTCTTGGATGATGAACTGCGATCCGGAAGCTTAAGCTAAATAAACCCTTTCCTCCCCCAGGTTGCTTTGGTCATGATGTTTCATCACAGCAGTAGCAACCCTAGTTCAGTCAGACTAGTCAAAATGTACACAAACACACATGCATACAATTTCACACGTCCTCTTCACTTGCCAAGTATTACGGACCACTCTCACAATGATCCCATGGAACTGAGGCTATAGCTCTGTGGTACAGTGCTTGCTTAGGATGTGCAAGAACCTTAACTCCATCTACAAGTATGGACAATTACATAAATAATCCTAGAAAAGTGGACATGCTATTTTGTCTTTGCCAAAAAGCGTCTTCACATCATAAATGTTCAGAGGAGTCAACTGAAGGCTGCTAAAGTGTAGAGCATGGATCAGCAGCTTTCTCTGCAAAAGACCAGGCAGGAATAGTTGAAGCTCTGCAGACTGTATGCTCTCTGTTGCAACTACTCACCTGTGTGGAGAAACAGCCAGAGTCAACACTTGGATGAAAGAAAGCAGAGAAATCTTATAGCCTTAGTTTTGGAAATTGAAATTTGAGTTTCATGTAACTTCTGCATCATGAAACACTACTCCTTTGATTCTTTTCTTTCACAACCATTACTTAGCGATCTAAACACTATCCTTAGCTTGTAGGCTGTACTGTGCAAAAGGCACCAGGGTGGATTTGGCCTGAGGATGAATGGGAGCAAAGCTACCTGCCCTTCTGGAACCGAATTGAGGATTATAGAAGCGGCAAGTATAAAAGTGATGTCTTACAGTTCCCTTTTTTCTTTTACTCCTTCCTTCCCCCTCCTTCCCTCCCTTCCTTTATATTTTATTTGTTTATTTGTTTGTTTGTTGTTGTTGTTGTTGTTGTTGTTGGTGGTGGTGGTGGTGTGTGTGTGTGTGTGTGTGTGTGTGTGTGTGTGTGTGTGTGTGTGTTTTGAGACAGGGTTTCTCTGTGTAGCCCTGGCTGTCCTGGAACTCACTATGTGGACCAGGCTGGTCTTGAACTCAAGAGATCCACTTGCCTTTATTGGAATTAATGGTGTTCCACCACTGCCAGGCTGGAAGCAATGTCCTAATTCGGCCTCTGTGCCTTCTCATGGGAAGTGCAGGGTCCTCCAGTTGTATGGCAGATCTGTTGAAACCTGACTTTTACATCATACATTCGCAAGCTCTGTGAAAGGTTCCCCAAACTCCCCAGAGAAAAAAAGGCGGCTTCTCCTCACTTCTCTGTACCTCTTTTTGGTTCTAGAAACAAACTTCTACTTTCCCCCAAATTACTACCAGGGCACCGTAGTGAGAATTTTAGAATTTTGGTCTCTCTCTCTCCCTCTCCCTCTCCCTCTCCCTCTCCCTCTCCCTCTCCCTCTCCCTCTCCCTCTCCCTCTCCCTCTCCCTCTCCCTCTCCCTCTCCTTCTCCCTCTCCCTCTCCCTCCCTCTCCCTCTCCCTCTCCCTCTCCCCCCTCTCTCCCTTTATCTCTCTCTCTCACGACCAACTTCCCTAAGGACCCCACCTCCTCACCCCCACCCCAGGGAGACGGAAGGGCGACCCCCCCCCAGGAGGCTTAAAAACCTCTGTGCCAGAACTTGACAGCTGGGTACATGGACAGGAGTGGGCTGGACACTTGAGGCCAGAAAGCAGGGCAGAATAGACAAACCCACTGTCTCACTGACCCACATGCGACAAACGCTCCAGCACCTTAAAGCTGGAGCTGCGGTCACAGGAAGGGTAAGCGTGCCCCAACCACTGCCCAGGATGGGTAAAAGGAATTTTGGTTTCTTAAAAAAAAAAAAGATCACACACACAGAGAGAGAGAGAGAGAGAGAGAGAGAGAGAGAGAGAGAGAGAGAGAGAGAGGAGGGAGAGAGAGAGAGAAGAAGGGAGGGAGAGAGAGAGACAGAGAGAGAGAGAGACAGAGAGAAAGAGAAATATTAGAATATGTTTTTGTTTTAAACACAGGTGTGGGGATATAGGACTGCTCCAAAGCAGCTGACTATGATTTGCCTGTGCTATAGCAAGGGTGTGATTTTGCCAACTGCAGATAGTTTCTGCAATTGTGTGATGTTTGGAATTCTGGGGACTCTTCAAAGGTTATAGAGAAATTCTAGGGCCCAGAGAGGTGGGATGGGTTGTTGTTTGTTTGTTGTTTGCTGTTGGTTGCTGTTTGGTTGTTTGCCGTTGGTCAATATTTGTTAAGCAGTAGTATGCAAAAAAGAAACAACAATATGAAGAAATTAGATACTGCCAAGATTAAACTTGCCCAAAGGAACTTGAAGTCCCTAATCAGCAGGAAGTAGAGAGTATTGCCCCCTTTCCCCTCTATCCTTTTTTCTCTCCTATCTAGTGTCAGGGGATTGAAAGGGTGGAAGAAAGCAGAACCCACCAAGTAGCTAAAGTCTGCCCACATGCCACAGATTCCTTGTAACAAGTTGCGGTTCTCAGCCAAGGATCCGGAAGTGAGGTGACAATCAGTGAGCTTCTCCCTCAGTGTGGGTGCCAGACAAGGAAGCAAGAGAGTTGGACAAAGAGTTGGAAGGAAGACTATACAAAGGACCCCTCTTCTCTGCCCTTCCCCTCCCCTCTCCCCTTTTCTCTCCCCCTCTCCCAGGACACTCCCTTAGAACAAAAACACTGCCTTACTCAAGGTAGTTCCTGGCAGCAACCTGGGCATAATGATTTTGATTAAGAGGCAATGACAAGCATTTACCTAACTAAATTCAAAACAATGCTTTTGGTTCAACTTTTAATGTATCTTTCACCCTTATGAAAGATACTCATTTCATTGCAGGGTAAAAGATGTGATAAGAAAGGTGAATTTCCTTTCCCTGGCTTTTGTCCCTTTTCTATCCTTATTAAACTGTGTTTCACAGAGATAATTGCATGATTTCCATTTTGGGTGTCCTGAGGTCAAGCAACCTCAGGTCCTGAGGAACTAGGAAGGAGGCTAGAATATTTTGGGAGCTTTTCTCTCCTGGCTATTGTATAGAGCAGAACGACATGAACCCTTGAGCCAGGCTGGTCCAAGATCCTTCTATAAGTACCCATCTCTCTCAGAATGATTGTAGGTTGAACTCAGAACTTTGACTTAGCTGTCAGTTAGTTGTAGCTAGTGACCCGGGTAGCCATTATCCAAATAGCCCTGAGAGCCCCGAGAGGCCCAGGTCAAACCTCAATCCTTTTGGCCATTCAAAGCTGCTGTAAGCTCATGTTCAGGGCCATGATCAACCAACAGAGGTAGTCTTTTTTTCTGGCTGTCTCCTAGAACTTCTGGAGTCTATTGTGTCTCCTCTTATCTGGTCCCTTGGGGAAGTCGCTTTGTTTGCCAAAACCAGTCGCTCCCTCTGGTAGCTAGCTATGCCTTGCCTTTCTGATCTATTGAGCAGAAAGCATGTTCCAGGGAAAGAATGTTACAAACCCAGGCCATAGTGAAGGTGGTGAGTTCTAGAGTATGCCAGCCTTACCTTGGTTAATATTGTAAGCCTGTCCCAGGGTTTTCCACACTTTGTTTCACAGGAGAAGAAAAAAACCAACATGGCGTTTCTGACCAAAAAGTCCATTGTATTATTAACCGTACATTTACCTTGGTTATAATAACATGTTAAGAGCTTCATGTTTGGGTTACTTCACAATGTTCTCCCTCAGTGGTATGTATGAAAGTACACCTGTCTTTGATGAAATTTGCAAACTCCAAATTACTATTAGTTAGCCTGTCCAAATAGCATTACCCGCATGAATCATCCTCACAGGACTTGAGCAAAGCTAAATCTCTCTGCCCTTTAAGTCTTTATCAGGGCTTTTGAAAGTCTTCTGCAGATCTTTAGTAGGAATTCAAATTATCCAGAGTCTAGTTGGCCAGAAAGACAGCAAGATAAAAACTACTTAGGAAAAAAATGGCATATCAATCTCATGGGCATTGAATCTTTTGGCTGACATAATTCCTTACTCAGTCTACCCTGAGTGAGGCTGTTCTCAGTCTTTGTAGTTGATGAGGAATGGAGAAGCTGTGTTCACTTATGCAGAAAGAAATATTTTTACCTGCTTCCTCTCGCTGGGGCTTAGTTTTCTGCATCTCTGCTTAAAACATATTTTTAGTTTACTTGTCTTCTTATGAATATTTTCTTTCTTTTTTGTCTTTGGAGTGTGTGTGTGTGTGTGTGTGTGTGTGTGTGTGTGTGTTTGAGACAGTGTTTCTCTGTGTCTGTCTAGGAACTCACTCTATAGACCAGGCTGCCTTTTGAACTCAGAGATTCACTTGCCTCTGCCTCTGCCTCTGCCTCTGCCTCTGCCTCTGCCGCTGGAGCACTGTGACTAAACATGCGTGCCATCACCTCCTGGTGAACATTTACCTTTTTATTTGCTTGTATAAACCATGGTTTTCTATCTCGTCACTTTCTGGAAGAGGGACAGTGTAGCATAGTTTTCCAAACATCTGGTCCTTCTTGATTCCACACCAGCACGTTCAGCCGCTTGTGATGCTCTTTATTGATGTGTAACCTAAAGAGAAGACAAAGTAATAACTTGCAAGGCCTAAAAACCATGAGTTTGAGCCAGGTAGTGGTAGCACATACTTTTAACCCCAGCACTTGGGAGGCAGAGGCAGGTGGATCTCTGAGTTAGAGCACCCTGATCTACCTAGCACATTCCAGAACAGCCAAACAGCCAAGACTACACAGAGAAGTCTGGCTTCTTTCTTCTAAGACACTTGGCATGGAAAATATTTTTCCTTGAATGTTTACGCTTACAGACTAGAATTCAAAGGAGGAGCTAAGGTCTCTGCAGTTGCCTGTGGTCACAGAAATCTATGGCAACATAGTAGCAAAGATCAGGGGATTGGGGTCAAACAGAACCAAGATCAGGGGATCGGGGTCAAACAGAACCAAGTACGAGTCCCTCATATTTATGAACTGTGTGACCTCGGGCTACTCACTGATAGCATCTAACATTTGCAGATTGGTTTGTGTGCTCTGGGCACTGAGCTAAATTTGCCAGATGCATTCATTACCTCACTCCATCCTTAAAATAATCTGTAAGGAAGGTGGCAGCAATATCTTCATTTCACAAATGAAAAACTCAAAGCTCAATGGGTTGGGCAGTTAGTCCAAAATCACAGACACTAGGTTTCAAAAACAAAGCATTCAATCGCAGTCCTGTTGATTATACTCTGCTTACAAGCAAGAGTTGTAGGGACTGAATGGATGACGCACTTCAAGAATGTGTCTACACATTCCTATTGCTGTTCCTATTCTGTAGTGCTCTCTGTTTCGTTTGTTTGTTTGTTTGAGACGGGATCTCCCTATGTAACCCTGGCTAGCCTAGAGCTTACTATGTAGACCAGGCTGGCCTCAAACTCACAGGGATCCACATGTCTCTGCCTCTCAGTGCTGGGATTAAAGATCTGTGCCGTGACGCTGGGCCTTGTGTAGTATTCTCACTTCACATCGCCCACTAGTGTTTGTCCAGCACTGTACCATGTATAAAGATAATTTGTACAGTCAGCCACTAGAAACTGGCTTGGCGACATGACAAAGACAGATGTACAAAATAAAGCCAGGCGGGGGAGACGGCTCAATGGGTAAAGGCACAAGTCACAGAAAGCCTGGTAACCTGAGTTCTGTCCCACAAACCCACTTAAAGGTGGAAGGAGAGGACCAACTCCACAAACTTGTCCTCTAACTTCCACACATATGCTATGACATGCACAACCCATGTGTGCATCGCATGCACGCATGCATACCAACTGGCACGCAATCATAATAAATGAAAAATTAAAAATGTAGCCTGGGTCATTTGGTTTGTAAATACTCTTTTAGTCCCAGAATGCAGCAACCCTGTACAACTTTCAATCCGTGTGTGTGTGTGTGTGTGTGTGTGTGTGTGTCTGTATAATACCCATGTATTATTATGAGACATGGCTATATTCTTAGGTGTATTCTAGTCCTATCTGCCTTTACATTGCTTCCTTAGCTTGGCAAATCTGAAAACTTTTTTTCTTAATTTTCAGCCTGATTCTCTCCTTTCTGTCAGACAGCTCTCCTTCCAGCGATGTGGAGGAGCGAGAGCCCATTTGCCTGACACCCACATTCTTTCCCCAGCTAAATATATATGCTGGTATGTAGACGTCAAATTATAAATGGACTTGTTTTGGTTAATTTATAATTTGGGTGTTTGGAAATCTGAGGATTTCCCCATGTTCTGAGTGGGACTTGAGTCCCACAAGGATCCCAGAGGAACCTCTGTACCAGATGTAAAACCAGGAAACCCAATGGAGAAAGATAAAGCAGGAGTCCCTCTTTCTGTTAGCCAAGGACATTAGGGCTGAGTGAAGCTTACTGAGCCTGCACTAGGCACAGGGTTTGACTCCAGGCACTGGGAGGTGGAACTAAGGTGATCTCAAGGTCATGGTCAAGGCGCCTGCTCTACAGAACAAGTTCCAAGAGAGCACACGCGCACATGCACACACCCCTTTCTAGTCTTTGTTTCAAATAAAAGCTTGTCTTTGCTTTCCATAGCCCCTAAAAATTTTCTCCATCTTAAGGATGTTCTTCATCTTTCTGTTATTTTGAGCAGCCTCCACATTAGAACTCGCTTACACCAGAGCCTTCTAAGTTGCCTGCTTCCATCTTGTTCCTCTAAGCTGAATGGCTATTTTATATAAACTAGCTACTTGTAGCAAAGTAGAGTAACAAAATAATTCACACTGCAGTAGGAATGGTTGATTCCCTTTACTTTCTTCACAGGTATTTGCATTTTAAAAAGACTGTTTTCTATGCAAATGAATGTGTAATTGGTGAGAATTCTCTCTGGTGACCCACAGCAAAATAAAGTAGCAAACGCCCATTAGACAGAAGGCATTTTGGGGAGCAGTGAGCTATAAGCTAAGTAGAACAACTGACCAGCCACATGAGCACTAGCATCCCTGTCTCCTACCCAAGAGTCTAGGGCCTTTGCTCTTGTACAATACTTAGCATTCAGAGATGCTATGAAGTACTCTTAGGAACATTCAACATCTTCATCCAGAAAACAAGCCCTGAGAGCCCATCCCTTTTTCTAGTTGTTTCACATGTGTGTGTATGTGTACCTATGTGTGTGTATGTGTGAATAATGTGTGTATATGTGTATGTTCCTATGCATTATGTATGTACATGTGTATGCATGTATCATGCGCAAATACATTTATGCATTTATGTGTATGTATTATATGTTTACGTGTTTGTGCATGTATTTATATTATATGCACATGTGTGCATGTGTGTGTGCATGTGTGTATGTGTGTGCATGTGTATGTGTATGTGTGTGCATGTGTGTGCATGTGTGTGTGCATGTGTGTGCATATGTGTCCATGTGTATGTGCATGTGTGTGTGTGTGTGTGCATGTGTGTGTTACTATTGCCATTACTACCATCTACACTTTTGCAGGTGTTTTTACTTTTTTAAAAAAATTTTGAAACAACGTTTTGTTGTTGTTGTTTAAAAATGGACAGCTTTCTGGTCTCCAGAGCCTTTCTCCATTGCAGGGCCATCTATGACTGGTCACTGAAGGTTATGGTGACCCTTTATGCAATTACTGTCCAGGAGGCCTCATTGTGTGCTGTGAGTCACCACTGCTCAGAAGTGCAGGGTGACTCAGTAGCCTATTAGGGAGAGGTTAGAAACTCCCCTAGATTAATGTTAAAGGATCCAAACCCATGGTCCAGGAAGAAACAGTGCACTTGCTTGGGCAGCCAGGAAGCCTGGCGTGCCTGATTATGAGGAGCCCTGGAGACTGTGGGCTTCTCCAGCGAGAGAGCACAGTGTGGCCAGGAGGGCTGGAGCTTTGCAGTCACATAGGAGCTCAGTTTTAATTTTACTTCTGCTCTACTGTGGTCTCAAGGCACTACCCACTTTCTCTAAGCCTCATTTTAAAACATATTTATTTTTATTATTTTAAAATAATGTATTATAATAATAATGTGTGGAGAATATATGAATATGTATGCATAGTATGTAAAAATAATGTATGGTGAGTTATGAATATGTGCACATGTACCCAAAGAGTCCACAAGAGGGCATCAGGGCTCCTGGAAGTGGAGTTGCAGTTATGAGCTGCCACATAGGTGCTGGGAATAAAGAGCCTGGACCCTCTGAAGGGCAGCCATCTCCTCTCCAGTTCCATCCATCTGTGCCATGTAGTGTGTGTGCGCGTGCGTGTGTGTGTGTGTGTGTGTGTGTGTGTATGTGCATGTGTGTGTATGTGCATGTGTGTGCACCTGTAGTGTATATAGACACATTTTCTGGCCTGGTAGTACCAACACACAGGAGGCAAGGCAGGTGGATCTCTTTGAGTTTGAGCCCAGCCTAGTCTACATGCATAGTGAGTTCCAGGCTAACTTGAGCTACATAGGGAGATCCTATCTCAAACAAAACAAAGAAATCTATCTGTAAGTGAAAATGGTTCCTCTTAATTAAAATTACCTTGTGATATAAATGCTTGGGCAAACGTTGAGAAGCAGAAAGGTAATTATAATTCCTATCACCATCATGATTGTACATTGGCATCCAAATACACACTTCCCAGAATTGGTAAGAATGGGGACCACGCTAAGGGGAGAAAGCTACAGGGCACAGATGTGTTTGTCATGTTTCAGGCAGGGACAAGCCGTTTAGCTGGGTCGCAGCCTGTGAAAAGTCACCCTTACTTCTGACTGTGCGCCTGTCAAGGGAGCAGTCATTTGTGTCCACACAACTTCCACTTTGGAGAAGAAGATTCTGGGGAAGGGGCCCAAGTGACCTTCATGCAAAAACAGAGCTCAGGCTGAGCCGTGGTTCAGCAGGACAGCCATGTAGGCCTGGCTCTGTGAGACACCACGGAAGCCAGAGGTATGAGTGGGGTGACCCTCTTGTCCCCTTCCCTCTCTCCACCAGCCGTCCTGTTTACAGGTTCATGCTGCCTCCAAACCTTTGTGACCCTCATGTCCTCCATGGGTCCAAGCCTTTCTCTGCTGCCTCATGTTCATGGCTCGGTGTCTGCACTTCCATTTCTTTTCCTCTTTCTTTTAAAGCAGCCTCAGCCTCTCTCTCTCTCTCTCTCTTCTCTCTCTCTCTCTCTCTCTCTCTCTCCACACACACACACACACACACACACACACATACTTTCCACCTCCTCCCTCCACACTAATCACATTCCTGCTTGCTCTCTAGCCCCGTTCATTATCCTACCTCACTCCCCTTCATTCCTAGAAAACAGCTCCCCCGCACTCCCCCTCCCCTCCCCCTCCCCCCTCCCCTCCCCCTCTAGCTCATGCCCACCTTCCATAAATTCCAGCAGCCTGGCAATCAGTAACTTCAGCATTACACCTCACAGCTCTCTGACTTTATACTAGTTACTACGCTCCTCGCTATGGCTAAGATTTGGGCTGTGGACTAGGGGTGGGGGCGTGGGGCTTCACTTTAAAAAAAATTCTGGGCACAAGTTGAACCTACAGTTAGGTTGACTCCAACATTTCCACGGTTATTTTTTTTAAAAAAATCAGTAGCTGGGGTCTATGCTCTGTAACATGGTGAAAGACGATCCTTCAGGGGACAACGGGGAAGAAGTAGAAGAGGAAAACACACACACACACACACACACACACGCACACACACACCCACCCCACACAAATATAGGATATATATATCCTAACCCGGTCCACACAAACATTAGCCCTGGGTCCACCCACAGCATCTCCCCACTCCCTCAACTCCAAGCTCAGGACCTTGGCTTTTTTCCCTTCTGGGTCGTTCATTACACTCCTTCTGAGCTCAGATGGCCTGAGTCTGTGTGTGTGCACACATGTGTGGCCACTTGCTGGCTTTCCAAAGGGCTCACCTCTCAACTGCCATTTTGCTAAGGCACCGCTCCTTCGGATCTTTCTCTCTCTCTTTCTCTCCCTGCCCCCAACTCAGCCTGAGCCTTTCCTGTCTCTTAACTCCACCAGTGCAGCAGCAACTCGCTGAGCTACTGGCGTGCGAGTGAGCGAGTGTGAGTGTGAGTGTGTGTGTGTGTGAGTGTGAGTGTGTGTGTGTGAGTGTATGTCTGCGTGCGCAGCTAGGCCAAGCCTGCAAGCCTGCCTGTCACTGGAGAGTTTTAGTTTGCATTCAGAAGAAAGGAGGAGGGGAGACAAGAGAGAAGGAGGAAAGGTGGGGGGGGGGGAGGAGCAGTGAGGGGGTGCGGAGAACGGAGGGAGAATGTCTTGTTTGTGGCTTGTCAGCAATTGCTTGAGACAAGCTTCCATGTGTGAAAGCTACTTGGCATGAATGCCTGGGCCGTACCAAGTGTCACCGCAGCAAGAGGGGGAGACAGAAGAAAAACAGATCAGACCAGAGCAGACAATAGGCCCCTAAAGTGTTCCCCCTAAGTTGCTTTGATGTTGTCCTGGTGTCTTGATACCAGGAGGCCAGGGATTGCTGGAAAAGGGTCTTTTTTGTCCTCGCTCACTTCCCCTCCAGTTTCTGCAACGATTCTCCAGAATCTCTGCTCATGAAAAAGGTAAGCACTCTAACAATTCCTTCTCCCGTGGCAAGCTTGCTCGCCCGTGCTGGGAAGTGGGGGTCTCATTCCTGCGCTGCTCAGGAGAAGCGCTTGGGTCCTGCGATTGGAGCTGCTGCCGCTGTGCCCCTGAAGTCTTTCCCAGACGCTTAGGGCTGGGATGGCCCCTCTTTCCAGGGAACCCCAGTAACACGATCTGTGCCTCTGGGTTGGTGGGGGGGAGAAGGGGTGGAAGGAGGATGGGAGGGTGGAGGGCGGGAGGGAAAAAAGAGAGAGGGAGAAGAAGCCTGGAAGAGAGGAAGAGAAGGGCAGAGCCCTATTTCGGAGAAGCCCTACCCCGGAGCCCAAAGAGGCCTGGGGAGCTCTGCGCTGCGCCTTCTCAGGCTGAGCGAAGCTGTCTGGAGCTACAGTCAGTGACTGCAGAGATTGCATGGCGCTTTGTGTGTGCGAGTACGCCTGTGGGTCTGGGTGTGTGTGTGGACCTCCCACACACTACCCTGGCGTGTCTCATAGTGAAGGGGAGGTACCCCAGTCCTGATCACCCAGCCCAGACTCGTAGGAAGAGAGCGGCATGGCCGGCCAGAAGGGTGAGCGAGAGGACTGGCCCGAGACATCCGCAAACTTTTCCAGTTTCGGGGAATTCTCTGCTCCGAGACACTATAAAGGAGTTCTCGGGTGCTCCGGGCCTCAGTTTACCCAATCTGTGAAAGCGGGAGAGCTGACTGGGGATGCTGCATGCCTCCCAGGGGTAAAGCCAAACAGAGCAGCCCACTCCATGTAACTGTGTGGTGAAATCTTCTGGCTGGCAATGCTGTGGAATCACAAAGTGGAAGTGTGACCATTATTCCTGATTATCGCCATCATGACGATAAAACCATCATTAAAGACACCGGGAGACAAACAGACCAGCGAGCACAGATCAAGTGTCTGACCATTTCTAATGAAACAAAAACCCCTTTCCACCTGTTGGCTTCTGTCCTTTTCTCTTGTATCTTTTCCTTAGATTTATTGGCCGATTTGTAGAGAGAATAGAGTGGGAGGGGTTTCCTCCTCCTTCATCATGCATATATATGTATTTAAAGGTCAATATAAGATTCTCAAAGGGAAAACGTGCCTCCTGTTAAAGCTCTTTATTCAAGACCTTGTGTTTTCTGGCGCTGGCAGGGTGTGCGTGCACATTTGTAAACTACCTTGGAGGTTAAAGATTTTTATTGTGGCTTTTAAAGATTAAATGAGATTTATTTACAATTGCCATTTATCAGAGAGTAAATATCAGTGTGGAGGGGTAAGAATGTGACGGCTGTTTATTCTCTGGTGGTTTTGTGAATAAAACCTTTTGCTTTCTTAAAGTGGCGTCTCAAGACCTGGGAGGAAGGGAGGCTGCAATCAGTATCTAATATCCATCTTTCACATGGTTGTTTGGAGAAAAAATGTCTGCTAATGTTTTTGAATTGTGGATTTCTTCTGTCTTTACACGGTTCTAGCCCTCTTAAAATTCCCTGAGGGCTTTTGCTTGCCTGGTTTTAGGTTCTCTGTGGTTCTGTTTTACTGTTTGTTCAAAAGAGAAATCTGTGGAGGTCTGTGTGGCTGCGACCCCTTCTACCCTAACTCAAATGTTTCAGATGGTCTGTGATAGCCCAAGATGGAAGCAAAGAGCCATCCCTGGCTAAGAGGATTTGTGCTCTTCCCACAGAGACCTGGAAACCTGGGTGTTGGGTGTGGGAGAGGGGGAACGGCACTGGGGCCTCCATCTGGCACGAAGGGCCCAGAACTTCTTTATTCTATTTTAACGTCTTACATCTTCAGGCTTAATCGTCATCTGCTGTGAAGAGTGAGCTATCCAGCTCCCTATGATTTGTCTTTGGCAAGCTTCTGGGTCCAGATATCTTTTTTAAAATGTTAGCATTTCAGAACTGCAAATGAGATGAAAGGTTACTTGTTGTGTTTTCGGGTGAGGGTGACGCCGACTGAAACACAGGGTCCCAAGCTCCATGAGGGTTGTCACGCCGTCCACTCCAGCCTTGGCACTTGCTCTAGTACACGTGAGTAGGCAGGCGCCTTTCCCCGTTCCACTCACGCACGCACGCACGCACGCACAGGGCTCGGCCAGCACCCTCAGGTTCACATCACCACAGGACACAGACACAGGAGGCGTTGGTTGCACCGCTGATTTGCATCGAGCGAGGTTTTTGAGGATGGAGGAATGTGTGAGGTGCCCATGCCCAGGCGACGTCCGGTCTTGTTAGTATGATCCACATGAGACACAGAATCACACAAACCAGTAGTTCCAGCACTGATAATGCATATTAAACAGCACATAGGCATCACAATGCAGCATAAAACTGTAGAAGTTATTGGCCTCCCAAACTGTCGTTTCTGTCCACGTGACTGAGGTCCGCTGTTCCAGTCTCACAAAGCCCAAGAATCCCAATGGCGGAAGAAAATGCCCACCCCTACCCCTGCACCTTGTACACACGGTACACGAGAGACAGATAACATCTGTTAACCCTTATTTCACACTTGTTGTGAGCTGGCCTCTCTAACAGTCATTATCTGGGTAATTGCCTTCCCTGTAGCCTCTTTGTGAGCCCTAGTGGGTGTGGAGGACTGTGGTCAGTGAGGTCCCCTTTAGTTCTCCCATGGTTCCTGGGTTGATACTAAAGACTGAGCTACAGGAAATTCCACCATTATTACTGTCGTTTTGGAATTCCAAAGACAATGTTGCAATAAAATGGTCTTCCCCACCATAGTTAGATAGAGAGCCTGCTATCTAACTGTACAAAAAAATCTTACCCAAAACCAGTTCAGCCAATCCCATTTGGGGTCAGGTTATTAAACTCTTACTGGTGATGTCAGAAGTACCCCTACTTCCTCTTTAGAGCCTGCCTTGCAAAGAACACACACCCATGCTGCCAATCACTTTGAAAGAGTCGCTTAGCGCTCATCCTAACATCTTCCCCTCCGTGTCTTACTCTAGTACTCAGGGTAATGTAGTCTGCAGGGCTGTCAACTTGCTTCATCTTTTTAAAAGATTAACTTAATGGTTTAAAAAGAAGACAGACATGCCCTCCGCCCCACCACCACCGTACACACAATCACAGGTTCGGTGCCTACATTTCAGGAACCCACACACATTGTGTGGTTAAGTCACGTCACGGGCAAAATGAGAGTCATTTCAATGCACCCGGCGTTGATGCGCAGTGACTTGCTCAAGCCCACGTTGTAGCAGCAACCTAAATCAGGAGCATGTCGCGGCTGCGTTTGGAACCTGTGGATTAGGTCTTCTCTCTCAGCAGGATTCATCGATTCGATGTCTTTGATCACTTCCGGACACGCTCCCCTAGGCGTGTGTGTCACCGAGTGTAGTGGGACCTGTGGGGGAGGCAGCTTGAGTTGGCACTGGGGAAGAGTCACCCAAAGAGAGTAAGGGAGTTGAAGGATGAATAAAAGGGGGATCTGGGTGGAAGAGCTATGTAGCAGGCAACCAGAGAGCAGGTGCACAGGCCAACCTCCCATCCCAGAGAATACAAACAGGCTGTTCGGACATTTTAAAATGGTCTGTGTACAGACACGTGTATTAATTGCCTCTAGTCACACTACATGCAAAACCAACACCGTGCAAGGTGTTGCACCTAAACTCGTTAGTCACAAATGATGTTTTTGCATGGAGTTTTAAAGAAGGAAATTGGTGGGTCTTCTCCCTACAAGAGGTAAAAATATAAGATATAAAGTGGAAACATCATTTCCATTAAGCTTTGTCATCTCAATGCGAACTGAGACAGATGCTTAGCCCTCTGCCTTAGCAGCTCTCTGGAATAGATGCCGTTGTTAACCTCAGGTTATATTTAAGTAAGGTTCTGTGAGTCATCCAAGGAGTGGTAAGGTAACCCCAGGGTGAGATGGCTAACCAATTAAATGGTCCTGTTACGCCAGCAGTTTGGGTTGTGACCCCTTTGAGGGGTTCTGGGGTCTTCAAAGATGACCCCCTCAAAGATGTTTACATTGCACATTATAACAGTAGCAAAATTACAATTATAAAGTAGCAACAAAATACATTTATGGTTGGGGGTCACCACAACATGGTAAACTGTAATAAAGGGTTACAGCCTTAGGAAGGCTGAGAACCACTTTGTTAGAGCATCTCCTCAAGAGATGGGAAACAGAAATGAGGGCCATACAATTCAGATCGAAGGCTCTGTGGTGATAGGACAGATAGAGCCTTAGTTTGAGCATCCCACCCCCGACTTTTTATTTTATTTTATTTTTTTAAACAAAAGAACAAAATTCTAGGGATTTTTAACAATAGTTTTAGTTCATCAGAGAAAGAGATTCCTAGTCCTGACCTCACAGTGACATGTTTTCTATAAAGGGCGTCACACCAGCTTTTGGCTTGGGTTTAAGAGAACCCTTGTTCTTCCACTCGGGATTCTTGTTGGAGTGGAGGATTTGGACTAAGTCATATTTATTTCTCCCTTCAGTTCTGCTAGTTAGTTGTTTCTCTGATTCTGTGAGCAGGCTAATGTGACAGTCTAGCCATCTACATGAGGCCCGCTTCAGGAGCTGCGGTTGCCAAACAAATACAGCGGGCTTTGTGGATATATAGAATAAATGTATAATACACACATGCACCCATACAAACTATATTGACATTTTGAAGTGAAAGCACGTTAGGAAAGAGTGGAATTTTAATTTATGGATTGCAAGAGAATTTGCCAGTCAGCATGCAGGCACATGTGCAAGCGACTGAAGAACCATTTTCAAAAGAATAAGCTGTTTTGAATGCATGTCTTCCTGTATAATAAGTATGAATTTAAAATGGATGGGCACTGCGTGCGGCTCTTAGCTTCGCTGTTCTCACACGCTCTCTCATGGCGACCCCGCTCCCTTCCTTTTTGTATTGTGGTCATGTGCTGTTTTGAGGGTGCAAAGGACCCATTTAAGCAACTGGAGTGCTGACTGTCCATGCTATGAATTCTTACCCACTCTGCTCTGGAACATGGCAGACCTAAGGACAGTCTTTATCATATGCAGCTCACAAAATGTTCGTGTGGAAGAAGAACCTGCTGCTAAGTCACTTGCAGATTGTGTGTGTACCTGTGTAGTCTATATGCCTCGCTTAGGGTGTGAGTAACAGAATGATGACTGAGATCCAGACAGAGGCTAGAGAATAAATGTTCTTTTCATTCATTATGTCCCCTCCATGAGTAATCTCAAGAACTATGCATTTAGAGTTGGACAAACCTTTGGAAGATATCATTTAAAATTTTTACATGATAGTAGCTCTTTTAAAAAAAGAAAGGGTTATCTATTTTATTTATACACGACAGTCCATAGCAACTGTAGCAGGTTGAGAGCCACCATGTGGTTGCTGGGAATTGATCTCAGGACCTCTGGAAGAGCAGTCAGTGCCCTTAACCACTGAGCCATCTCTCCAGCCCCCATGATGGCTCTTAATGCAATTTTGAGAACCCCAGAATAAATTCTTCTACCACATTTTAGGAATATCATCTTGCTTGTGGCAGGGGAGCCCATTTCAAGTCTATGTTGACAGTTAGTAAACCAGAAACTCTTTTAATTGGTCCAATTTTTATCTGAAAAAAAATATAGTGTATAAGATATAATTACTTTCTAACTTAGAAAGGGGATTTGAGGAGCGTGTATAATTATGTTTTACTTATTCTTTTATTCAGTGTTGTTAAAAATTCCTAATAGTGCATTTCTTGTTTATTTCGTAATCATCCTAAAATGTACATAATAATAGAAATATATTAGTGACTTCAGAGGCAGAGAAGCTGGGATGGATTTATCCGCGAGTGTTTTAGGCAGCATGATTGTACTCTGTAGACATGTGTAGAATATTTAGTTGTTGATGGATGCTAACAGGGTAATAAACAAAAAACACTCTATGTATCCCGCTGCTCAGGTCACAACAGCCGCAGTCCAGGCAGTAACCAAGTGCTTTTATGTCACTCACTTGATGATTAAAAATACCTTGAAGTCTAAAACTTTGGAGAGCTTTTATAATTCCACAAAAATAAATAAATAAATAAATAAATAAATAAATAAATAAATAAACCATAAAGACTCCGTTTTGTTTTTCCTGAAAAATAAAGAAAGAACCCAAACAGCCATGCCCCACTGGCTAAGAAGGGAAGCTTATGCCCCTGAGGCCGCTATCCTGTCTAGGTAGGCTTGCCTTTGTTGTAGACGTTGGCTGGGGCAGCTAGGGGAGAGCTGTTACTAGGCGTCTTTGGGCACGGAACAGGCTGAGTGGATGGTCAGGAGTGTGCTGGCTCTCCTCATGGCTGGCTGGTGGTTTACTGGAGGGAGGACACAAGCACTCAAGGATCCAAGGCTGCATAGTTAGAAAAATCAGGACTTGAACTGGCATGTCAGAGCCCAGGATCCCTTTGCCTACTCTGTCTTCTGCTTTGTCTTTTTCAAACTAGATCCCTAGACCCAAAGCTACTGCATCCCTTCTGGACCACCTAGGGAGGGCATGTACTTAGGCAGTCGTGCCCTGGGTTCATCTGCCTACACCCTTAGTCTGTTGTATCCTCAAGGGTCGGGATAAGATTTTAGACTTTGTACCTTAATGCCCAAGGCAGGGTGAAACAGAACAGGGAGAAAATCAATGCTGCTTAATAAACAATTTTCATTAGGAATAGCATCTTACGGCACTGAGGAGATGGATCAGTGGGTAAAGTGCTTGCCTTGTAAGGACAAGGAGCTGAGGACCCAAGTTCAGATCCCCAGCACCCATGTAAAAAGCCGGACCTTGTAATATGTGTCTGTAGCTCCAGCACTGGACTGGGGTGTGGAGGGGACGGGTGGAGCATGTGGAGATAGGTAGCTCTCCTAGGTTCTCTGATTCAAAAAATCGAAAATCCAAGGACTTTCTTTTGGTTTTGTGAGAGATCCTGTCTCAAGAAGAAGAAAGGTAGAGAGTAGTAAAGACTCTTGACAGCCACCTCTAGCCTCTACATGCATACACACGGGTAAGTGCACCTTCACACACAGGTGCACACACACATCCATCACGGACACACAAAAAGGGGGAAAACACACCTTCTGAATAACTTTTTAAAAAATGATTTGTTTAGTTATATGAGTGCTCTCTTTGCATCCAGAAGAGGGCATCTGATCTCATTACTGATAGTTGTGAGCCACCATGTGAGTGCTGGGAATTGAACCCAGGACCTCCGGAAGAGTAGTCAGTGCTCTTAACCACTGAGCCATCTCTCCAGCCCTGCTTACAAATAATGTAACCAGCCAAGTGTGGGGGGACATACACCTAATCTCTGCACCAGAGAGGCCGAGGAGGTGGATCTCTGTGAGTTCAAGGGCTGCATAGTGAGACCCTGTCTCAAAAACCAGAAGAAGAAAGTAAATTATTAGTTTGAACAAATACAAAAGATAATGGAAAAGATATGAAATCATCAATGGTGTATATATCTCATCAAAAAAAGGAAATGTCTCATTTGGTATTCATTCTTTTACAAAAGAATGTCACCAAAGAATGAATTCCTCGTTCGTCCTGAAGTACTGGGATACCCCAGCCTATCTTTGTCTTATGGCTATTGCTCTAGCTTCTCGTTCTTGAGACTTGGAATTCCTGCTAGGAGGGTTTTTTGTTTATTTATTTTGTGCATATGAATTCTTTATCTGCATGTATACCTCTATGCCAGAAGAAGGCATCAGACCTTGTTGTAGATGGTTGTGAGTTAGCATGTGCTTGCTGGAATTGAACTCAGGACCTCTGGAAATGCTGCCAGTACTCTTAACTGCAGAGCCATCTCTCCAGCCCCAAGAGTTTATTTTTTATGTCAAAAAAAAAAATTGCCGCTCAGTGCGATGGTTACCCTTTCCTGATGCTTTGTAGGGGCATTTACTGATATTTAGGCAGTAGCTAAAGAGATGTTTCCTGAGGAAGTCAGACAGTAGCAAGGAGAATGCCTGGCCTCCAGACATCTGGACTATCAGAAATAAAAAAGCAATCTGTGCTTTAATTTTCTAAGCATAGGTGTAAGTGCAGAACCCTTCAGACAAGGGCTTTTAGCTGCAAGGAACTGACTCAGTCAAGTCTCCTCAAGTAAAGGGGCATTCATGGTGAGGATGCTCACAGCCACGTGGACGTCAGAACTGGATGCCTCTCCAGGACTGTGCCAGCCCCGAGGACAGCCACCTGCCAATCTCAGCATCTCCCTGCTGCTTCTCTGTCTCCTTTGGTTCCCTGTGGCCTTAGGCTTTTTGCTTTATTACGAGAGCACCTTTTAATTTCATAGCTCTTTTTGCTGACGCCTAACTGTTACTTCTTAGACTTTCCTGCACTCCCGTGTCCAGCTTCTAGGAGCCTTGCCCCCTCTGTGGCGTCCTGGTTCACAGTCTTTCGGTTGTACTTTTCCTGATGACTGCTGTATTCTCTCAGAGTCTTTTCTTCTTAGAGGATCCAGTTGGTCCCTTTTATCTTTTCTTTGTCAAGCCTGTACTTCTTGGTTGAGTGTGGGTATAGTTGTTTGAGAGTTCGAAGTTCTCCCATTGTATACAGAGGAGGGAGGAGCAGAGCTGGTTCTGTTTGATGTAAGCAGAGAGGCTTTTTGGTAGAAACTATGGAAGGGCTCCCTTGCGTACCGTGTGGTTGGCAATGACATGTTTGACATATCTAATATAAGCCCATTATGAGAGTCTAAGTTAAGAATTACCAGGTTATTAAAAATTAAAATGTTTCATCGATGGTAATTAGTATAACTGTGATAAGGAAGCCATGGAATGAATAGCAAATTCATAACCGAAGAAGAAACGGGGAGACGAAAGGGAGTTAGAGCTGGCCCTTGGGTATCACGTTGTGTGCTTGTTAGACAACAAGAGTCAGCCAGTGGTGAGTGGGAGCTTGTGTTGACACGGACCCCAGAGGCTAGCTTACAAAGCACACAGAGCCCTGGAATTGAAGACCAGGGGGACAAAGAGAAATATTAAACTCTGTAGGGAGTTTGGGTCTGCACGTTCTTCCTGTGTGTTTTCCCCTAGGCTTCCTGTGTCTCTTCCTGATCCTTTTTATCTGAAGTTCTGAACAACCTGAACTGAACCGGTGATTTCAACCGTGGATAGATCATTCTCTCTCCAACTCACTTCACTCCCCTGTCAAGTATGGACTGTAGTAATTATTTCAATACCTGATAATATGAGTTAAATTAGATGGGACCATATCTTTAAAGTGAGTAATATATTACCTGGCATTAATAGGTCCTCGTTTGATTGTAGCAATTACTCTAATACACAGAAAGGAAGGAAATGGCGATGAGATAATATGCCGAGGAAAATTTCACTTGTTACATCATTGACTCCTTGGAGTAGCCCCGAGAGACTTGTGTTTCTCCTTTATGAATGAGAAAACAATAACAATGTTTCTGAGGACGTAGCTTAAGGATGGGACATTTTTCTAGCATATACAAAGCCCTAAGTTTGACCCCCCCAATACCCCACCCACTCCCGTAACAACAACAAAAGCCACAAGAGGGAAAGAGTATATAATTATTTGTCATGAGCCAAATGAGCTTAGCTTAACTTTTTCATGCACTGCTGTTATTTGATATTTCCGTGTCATAGTTGAGGATGCTGAGGTCCTGGGACTGTAATTTGCCCAAGGTCCCACAACTAGTAAGTGATAGTCACAGCTGCAGTCTATGTCTTTTAACAACTAGTAAGTGATAGTCACAGCTGCAGTCTGTGTCTTTTAAATCCAGGCAGTCTGGCTCCAGATGTTTCCAGAGTTTCATATAACTGAGTCACGGTACAGGTCTTATTAAAGGTGCTAGTTCAGGTCATTCCGAGAGATGTGTGCGGACTGAATGCAGGGCTGTGGTAGACACACATCTGGAATGCGCGCCTGAATCCGAGTCCTGTGATGCAATAGGCAAGGGTGACTTCTGGACGGGTACAGACAATTTTAAAAATAACTTGAACATATCAAAATAAGGCCTCTGAGATCCGAGGAAATGGTTTAACATACGTGTGAAGGACATCTGTTGTATCAGGCAACCAAAAGTGAGCATGATTTGGTGAGGAATTAAAGATGAGTAAGGCTTGAGCCCCTACCCTTAAGATGTGTTCATCCTGGAGGATGGAGACAGATAATGGCACTAATTATAAATCGTATAGCAATGGACCGAAGAACTGCAGCAGTCAAGGGAGAGACAGATTAATGTGGCAGTGATGAGAATGGTAGAGGAACCGGGGAAGGCTTCATGCAGGAGATGACATTTGCAATTGTCCTTTAGGGACAACTTTGGAAGTACCAGAGCTTTCTATAATTTCTTTTTTCCTCACACTAGTGATTTTCTAAAGATAGTATTAAATAGATAGCTTTATATCGCAATATAGTACTCACAGAATATGTATGCAGTGTTTTCTAAGATTAGGTTCTTTGAGAGAACATGGAGAAATAGCTACTCTTAATACTCATATGACAGTATTGGTATTTCCCCGGTCTGCACTTATGCAGATACCTATTAATGGAGTCAGAAAATGGAATTGTCCAGTCTGTGTTTTCAAGGTTGTGGCTCCAAGGCTGTGCCACAGCTGCCCAGGGCCCAAATGGTTATTTGCATGTTCTCAGTAACACTAAGGAAGTCCTAGGGAAACCCAGACGGGCCCTTTGTCTCTTCTTCCTTCTCCTTAAGGTTTATTTATTTATGAGTGTTTTGCTTGCATGTATGTTTGTGTGCCATGTGTCTGCCTCAGAGGTCAGGAGAGAGTATTGGATTCTCGGAAACTAGAGATCTGGATGGAACTGTCTGAGCTGCTATGTGAGTCAGGGAAACCAACCTGGGTTCTCCTTCAAGAACAAGTGCTCCTAATCACTGAGCCATCTCTCCAAGCCCCCATTTATCTGTTCTTTGATTAGAGATTTTAGTTTGTAATTAGAAATTCCCAATTTTCATTACATTTAACACCAGGTTTTCCGGATTTATTTTTTAAGACCACACCAATTTGAGATATCCTGTGCTGTCTCCATACATATACTTGTGATTGTTGATCTGCGCCTTGTGGTTGTTGATTACATTGAGTTGCTCTGTCCCAGTCTAGATCAAAGAAGCCGCCACACAGGCAGCTGCTGCATCTGGTTTCAGTTCCCTGGCATATTCAGTTCTGCACTGTGAAACAGAAATGCCAGAAAGAGCTCTTGACTGGCTTGGTGGGTCCTCAGTTCAAGCCTCTTCTCCCCAGACTTTTGTTGATAAGCAAGTATACACTTCCTTCTTCCAAAGACCCAACTCAAAGGCTATGTTCCTCAGTTCTTAGAGGTAGAGGAGCTACAGTACCAGCGTGCCCACGTTATCTTCCAGTTTCTTTCGAGTGGCCATCGCAGGTTCATGTATTTATTACCACAGATCACTTATAGATAGTACAGAAAGGAGCTGGTGTGCTGGTTAATTTACTGTCAGCTTGACACAGCTCCAGGAAGAAAGACCCTCAACTGAGAATACACCCCCACTGAATTGTCTGTAGGCAAGTCTATTGGGTATTTTCTTGATTAATGATTGATGTGGGAAGACATTCCGGGCAGATCCGCTTCTGGTCAGGCCGTCCTGGGTTGTATAAGAAAGCACACTGCTTAAGTCATGGGGAGCAAGCCATTAACCAGTGTTCTTTCACAGCTTCTGCTTCAGTTCCTGCCTCCAGGTTCCTTCCTTGACTCCCCTCATTGAGGGACTATGACCTGGAATCTGGAAGCCAAATGAACCCTTTCATCTCCAAGTTTCTTTTAGTTATGGTGTTTACTGAAGCAATAGAAAACACAGCAGGATTTTAGGTTCTATGCATCCCATAGACCACAGAGCCCCAAAATGGTAGCCTTGACTAGCAAGTGCTATTCAAAATTGCTTATTGAACTCAACCAAATTGAATTTTTGCCTTGGTTGTTTGGATTTGGGCACAATAACTTGGATGTCTGTGCTTCGTTTCTCTTTAGAGGGAAGAAGTATTGCAAGCCTATCATGGTAGCTCATATATTACCTGTATTGCCAGCATTCGGAGGCTGAGGCAGGGGAATTGCTGTGAATTTGAAGCTAACCTGGGCTATTTAACAAGTACCAAGCCATCCTGGGCTACAAAGTGAGACCTCTAGTTACAAGCAAATAAACAACAAACAAAAAATGTCAATGACTTTAGGATGAAAGAGATCACACGCTGTTACCATTTATTGTAATTATTATTAATAAGCGTCAACAAAGCAGTGTGAAGTGATAAAATTACTTCCTTTGCTTGCTTTTGCAGGCAGAGTTGGAAGGCTTGATAAACTAACTGGCCCCTTCCATCTTTAATATCTATGATTCTTTGAAATCTTATGTAGACAAGTGCAAGCTAATGTACACTGGAAGGAACAATTGAAGCAGCTCATCCTCGCTGATGGGCTCTGAATTACTCTACTTGTAAGTGCTCAGGAAAAAGATCTCAGATTCATTGTGGATTGCTCAATGGAGACATCTGCTCGCCGTGCGGCAGCAGTCAGAAGAATGAATGAGATATAATAGGCTGTATTAACTTTGAGAATGGAATAAAGAAGAATGCAGAAAATAATATAGTGCACATAATTTGGCATTGACTATTTCTGTAATTACAATAAAACATTTTAATGATATACATTGATGTTGTGACTTCACCTTAAAATCAGAATTCAGCACCGGGTCCTTTCATTTCAAAGAAAACAAAGCAGAATTATAAAGGATCCAGAGAAAAACAACAGACCCTCTCAAGGATGCGCAAGGGACTTGCCTATGAAGAGGAACCAAAAAGACGAGGACATTTTAATTTGGGTAAAGGGGGGTAGTGGTGGATGACATTGTATAAATTTATTTAAAATTAATGAAAGTTTCAGAAAATTGCTAGAGCTAGCTTCTGATTATCCTTGGTAATGGAAGTCAGAGATAGTCAGGATAATTGAAATCCCCGATTATCTCCAACCTTCATTTTAGCCATTAGCGGCAGCATCCTGCCCCGGCACAGTCTTGACAAATGAGTAAAAATGGGAAGCCCAACAGCCCAGGGTTTGTGAAGCGGACAGCCATGGGAAGGGCAGCCTGGGGTAGTAGGCTACTGTGCAATATGCCACCGGGAAGCCGGAATCCAGTTCCTGCTCTCAGTCTGTCATCTGCATAACCCCATGCCTAGCGCTGCTGGAAGATCTAAGTGGGCTGCCTGGGAGCGGTGGTGAGCTACACCGCTTGGGCAGTGGGGCAGGGCTGGGGCAGTCAGCTTGCCCATTCGGCACGCCAGCCTCGGGATCCGGCATGGCTCCTAGCTCCCAGGTCTTACTCACTCTAGTCCCTCCACTCAGCATCCTGCTCCTTATGCTCTTTGAAGGTGATTTCAGGTCAGGGAGAAGATGCCGTTATCCTCAGAAGCATCCTTCTCGACCCTGGTGCCTGGGGAGCCTGGAGGGAATTTTGCATGTTGTTTTCATTTTATTTTGCGATCCTCATACATAATCTTCCCAAAAGTCCACCAAGGTGGGGAACCCTCCTCTCCTCCTCTTTCAGATGTAGACCCTGAGGCACAGGGGACTTGTTTTAGGACCATGGCTGTTACAGAATAGAGATGACACTGACGCTGCTGGCTCGGTTCATTTACAGAGTTTAGAAAGCTCATTACGTGTGTCTGATTCAGCCTTTCCTTAGCCTCCTGGAGGATCCTGTGTCATTCCTCAGCATTCAGTGCACGACTCACCCTTCCCTCAAACCCTGAGCCTTCTCCTCGCCTAAAAGAGCAGCATGTCTGCCCAGGCACCCCCCACATCGTAGTTCTTAACATATATTACTAAGTACAGAAGCCCCTGAACCCAATTCAATAATAGTCAACTCAAATAATTCAAACCCAATGCAAATAATAATCAGCGGTTTTCGTTAAGCAAGCTAGTTAGGACAGCAGTCATACAAAATGACGAAGTCATTCTGTAAGTCTTTATTTTAGCTTAAAACTTCCCTTGGGATTTTGTTGTGGGCCAAAGCTTTGTTTTTACAGTTCAGGATTTCCCATGAGAACCCTGCTTCTCTTGTTTGTTTTGTTTTGGTTTTATTTTGTTTTTTTGAGACAAGGTTTCTCTGTGTAGCCCCAGCTATTCTGGAACTCACTCTGTAGACCAGGCTGGCCTCGAACTCAGTGAGATCCACCTCCAAAGTGCTGGGGTTTAAGGTGTGCACCTGTTGAGAATCCTGATTCTTAATTCTGTGTAAGATCCAAGCATTGAAGTTTTCTCAGTCTTCTTTGCTTGTTGTTTTCAAAGTAGAGTAATATCTGAAAGAGACTGGAGAAACAATCAAGTTTTCTTTCAGATGCTGACTCTCCCACACTCCTGATGGCACACCGTTTAATTTTAATTGTGTGTGTTGTTGGGAGGGGATGATGTGTGTACATGAGTGCACGTGAGTACACGTGTCCCAGGAGGCCAGAGGCATCAGGTCCTCCAGAGCTGGACTTTCAGATGGTTACAACGCGTGTAAATAGGGTGCTGGGAACTGAAGTCTAATCCTCTGCATAAGCAATCTGCCCCCTTAACCACTGATTTTCCCTGCTAGGCTTTTAGCAACCCACTTTAAAGGCCTGTCTCATACTTAAAGTTATAGACGTGGTTTCTTTCTTGCACCTATATTTCATTATTTCAAGTACATTTAGTTAAATCGTGTTATAGTAATGCAAAGAACCAGTGCAGATAGTCTGCAAACATAGACTCTTGATGGGCAGGCTCCTGCAGCGGGCCATGTCATGGGGTAACCTTTTGTGAGCAGAGGCAGCTCGGCGTGCCGTGAACCTTCGACGTGGACATCGAGAGGCGATGGAGGCCACCGATGATGGATCAGCCTTCACTGGAAGGTGCCCCAGATCATCATGGCTTCTGTGACATACTTCTGCCCTGAAAGCCATTTCCCTGAAGGTAGTAATTCCTTCTTTCACTTTCTGTAGTAATTCCCAGAACCCAGCTTGGTGATGAGTGTGTATTGAACCATTAGTGAACACTGACTAACCAGCCAGCTAACAGGCTAAACCAAAACTCAAATAGACCACTATATATCCTCTGGTGGGAATATACCAAGCCTCGAGCCACTGCGTAGAAAGAGCTGGCGAATGAATTTCAAATGTTGCTTCAAGATTAGCTCATGTATACTTTTCGATAGTTAAATAATGTAAAGCAGATATTAAGGAGTGGATTCCGTGTGATATGTAATTAACCTAGGTAACTCACCAATGTAAAATAACAGCAAGGCAACGCCTGATAACATTTCATAAGGGATTAGGTGTGTTCTTACATGGTGAAAAATCTGTACTTACAACACGGTGACTGACTACAAAAAGCCTCTGTGGTGATTATGTTCCGGGCCAGGCCAGGTCAGGAAAAGCATCTCCCCTCCCGTTGCGTTCCTGCAGCATCCAGCTTATTCTAGGCTTCTGTGGCCAAGTGAGGCATCCTGAGCACAGGAGAGAGAACTCAGACCTGAGGGATATTAAACTTGACAAAGACATTCTGTGGTAGATGATTGGTTGGGAAGATGGGGGATAGAGTGTTGGTGATGGCAAGTAGAGCCTGTTTCCTAAAATAAAACTAGATAACACATTTAGGCTTGTATGTAACAAATGAGTTTCAATTTGAACCAAAATATACTGAGCGAGTACAGTTGGGACATTACAGAATGTTTACGTGGCCATAGGAGAAATGAGAGGAGAAAGCCTATATATGTTATGTGTCCCCACACATGCTCATGTGTGCAGAATAGAAATGCTTGTAAGATTAGGCGGCTGTGATCTTTCTCAGCACTTTTCCATCCTGGGGATCTGCAGGCCGGTTTCAAAGATTAGCTCTGGAGGACCCATCTTTCCTTCAGGAGGCTGGGAGGTGGTTCTCTAGAACAACAGAAGTGGGATTAGCACTGTACTGAGTACTCCTTGGGTCCGGTCTGTAAACAGTAGCATATTTTCCTTTGAATGTAAATGTAAATGTCACTGACTTTCTTTTGTCTTTGAGGCATGTTCTCGCTATGTAACACTGACTATCTTGGAACTAACTATACGAACTAGGCTGGCCTTGAACTCACAGACCTCTACCTGGGTCAGCCTCACGGGTGCTGAGATTAGAGGTGTGCGCCACCATGCCCGACAACACCGAGTTGTTTTTTGGTTTTGTTTTGGTTTTTTTTTGCTTTTGTTTTTTTATGAGAACTGTTGAATATGCTATTGTGAAAGAAGAAACCCCACTATCAACAAAAATGACATGGATGCTGTATCTGCTGTCAATATTAGGATGTTTGAATTCTTGACTTTAGAGCTACTAAAATGTAAAAAAACATGCATGTTAAAGTCAGTGAAGTATGGTATTTCGCTTAATGCCCCCAACAACTGCTAGTCAGTGTCATGTGTGGAGGAAGAAAGTGAAGCTCAGAGAAGTCAAATAATTTGCTTCAAGTCAAACATCAGAGCAGGTGTCTAAACCCGGATGCGATCAAATCCATCTCCAAGACCTGTTCTTCCTCATAGCCCCATGCCACAGACTGAACCAGTATCTCCCCAGATCTCAGAGATACCGCAGCAGCAGCAGCAGCAGCAACAACAACAACAGCAGCACCCCCTAATATTCTGCCAAGAGCATTTCCTTTTGGATCTGGCTCCCAAACACCTCTCCTCTGAGGATGGTTGAACGACATGTGAGCCTGCCCGGGCTGTCTAGGGCTGGAAGGGAATTCTGAGTTCCTGGGGTCTGCTCTCCTGGTCAGAGCCTGAACTCCTGGTATTAACACCTCCCTCCCCTGGGATCCCTCCAGATCGGTGAGAAGACTGGTGGGGACAGGCCACTCGGGCAGCTCGGCGCCCCTTTGGCAGGGTCCTGGCTCTGTTTGTGAGGCACACAGTCCGGTTTCATCCATATTAGCAGTGCCTGGCACGTCCCGTGTTTGGGAATGGGTGTGAGGTCCTCTTATGGCTCCTTCTCTCTGGGAGGCCATGTCTAAGTTCCTCAGAGGCTGTGGTGCAAAGACTGCTTTCTCGCTGGCCGGCCGTTGTGCCAATGCACCTGCTGCTCCCCATTCCCCTTGTTTAAAAAAAACAAGGTCTGTGCTCTCTCGGAGTGAGCGTTGTCGCCTCGCTACCGTGGGTACACTCTTCCCTGGGTGCAGCCTGGGAGAACACTTGTTTGTTTTGTTTTTGTTTTTGTTTTCCAGCATCTCAACTGAATGTATAAGTACCTGCTCCCCTGGGTGGGTGAACTTCTCCGTGTCTCTGTCTGTGTCTCTCTTTTCGATCTGTCCATATGCCTCTAGGTAGGCAATTTGGACTTTAGAAATGAAATGTATATGTTAGATTTAAGCTGTTTCTGCTCTTCTCAATTTTGAAATTAATTTTGTGAGAATTGACATTTATTTATGTTTAATAGTGTGTGTGTGTGTGTGTGTGCATGTGTCAGAGCATGTTTCAGTGCACATGGACACGTTGAGTGTTGGTACCTGAAGAAGCCAGAGGGTTCTGGTCCTCTGGAGCTGGAGTTACTGGTGATTGCAACTCTCATGTGGGTTCTGAGAATCAAGCTAGGCCCTCTGTAAGAAAGGTATCCTCTCCTAACGGCTGAGCCCGGTTTGACATTTTTTAAAAAAAAAGATTTATTTATAAGATGTATATAAGTACCCTGTAGCTGTCTTCAGACCCACCAGAAGAGGGGGTCAGACCTCACTACGGGTGGTTGTGAGCTACCATATGGTTGCTGGGATTTGAACTCAGGACCTTCAGAAGAACAGTCAGTGCTCTTAACCGCTGAGCCATCTCTCCAGCCCCAGATTTGACATTTTGAGAGTCATTTGTTGTGGGTTTGCTTGCTTGCTTTTGATACCCATGTTTCCAATTTTGTAGCATTCTTTTTGTTGTTGTTGTTGTTGTTGTTGTTTTGGATTTGGTTTTTTCAAGACAGGGTTTCTCTGTATAGCCCTGGCTGTCCTGGAACTCACTCTGTAGACCAGGCTGGCCTCGAACTCAGAAATCTGTCTGCCTCTGCCTCCCAGAGTGCTGGGATTACAGGTGTGTGCCACCACTGCCCTGCTGTAGCATTCTTTAAAAAAAAAAAATTTAGTTACTTTTAACTTTATGTATGTTAATGTTTTGCCCCCCCCCCCCCGTGTGTGTGTGTGTGTGTGTGTGTGTGTGTGTGTGTGTGCACTCTCCACATGTGATGTCCCCTGGAACTGGAGTTACATAGACAGTTTGTTAATCACCATGCAGTACCAGGAATCAAAACAGGGTCCTCTGGAAGAGCAGCAAGTACTTTTAACTACTGAGCCATCTCTCCAGCTCCCAATTTCATAGTGTTCTTAAATGAGTTTTTTTTTTTTTAATTCCGTCAGCAGTTTAAGTGTCTGCTTTGTAATGAGACGCTTAGCAAAAGATCATTTCTGATTTTTATCCTCTAATGACCTATTCAAAAATCTATAGCTTTAACCAAATCATTGCTGTTCAAACAGAGCAGGGTGGGCTTGGGATGTAATCAGAAATCCTGTAGGGGCTAATTGACCAGATCACCTGATTTCACCTGTCATTCAATGTGGCCCCACAGCTCTCTAGCCAGTTTGAAAGAATGGCAGGTATGTTACATCTCACATGCCACTGTAACTGGCGTGCAGCCTGAGTGCAGCTTGCGTGCACCCTGCTTGCACCGGGTGTGTTTTCCTGATTTAGCTAGATGTCATAGCTCGATCAGGACCACCTCTACTTCCCAAATGGTAGGAAAGTACTTCCGACCCCAGTGTTGCAGTAGAGAGGCACACCTTCCCCAGAGAATCAAAGGCAAGAGAGTAGACACCTCATTCATCTCTAAGAACAGAAGCCAACACTCACCTTCCTGTTGATGTCTCAGAGATACAAAAATTGTAGAATATTTCTTGAAAAGGATTATTGTAGAGATTCCTGGGCTGTGGAACGATAGTTGGGGTCTGTAAAACCAGGAATTAGGCTGGTTGCATGCCTTTAATCCTAGCACTCAAGAGGCAGAGGCAGGTAGATCTCTTGTGAGTTCAAGGCCAGCCTGATCTGCATTGTGAATTCCAGAACTGCCAGAGCTGTGTCATGAGACCCTGTCTCAAAAAACAAAAGCAAAAAGCCCCGGGAATTAGGAGCCAGAGAGGAATCTGGCAGAAAGCTGCTTGGTAAACTTTTGGAAATATATCTTCACATACACACGCAGTGGGCACCTTCTAGGAATGAGTCAGGAAGGGTGTCCTTTGCTAAGTCATGCTGATTAAACTGCAGATTTCAGAATAAGTCACTGGTGTGAAACCAGCGGAATGGAAATGAGTGTAAGCACAGAAACTCCATCTATCTGATGAAGCTTGATCGGCAAGAGAGAGTCAGCGTAGATGGAAGTCCAAGGTGAGACGTCTCACCCCTGGGAATTATCAGCTCGCAGGCTTCTTCCTCCTGGAAGGAGTTATCCTGGGATGATCTTTGTCTCCTGGAATGAGTGTTTTAAGCTCTTAACAAGGAGTAATAACAAGGAGCCTTCACTCCATTGGTTCTTGAAGATTCACAGGCATAATTAATAACAGGTGGCTTGCAACTAAACAATGGACTAGAAGCACGTGTGATTTAGAAGGCAACAGGGCTTCGTGGCCTTACTGTCTCATTCATAAAAGAGTCGAGGTCTTTGTAGAACGTCAAGGATGGCCAACGAGGAAAGCCGAGGAAAGCCGTCAGCCTGCCCCTGGGGGCTATCCTGTGCAAACACTGGAGTCTTTGCTTGGTGAAGCTCATCAGCACCTTTCTTCCTAAGTGAAGTCGCTTAAGATAAATGAACTCTGCAGTTCCATTGATTGAGGTAAACCCCAACACACTAACTCAGGCTTTCAGGAATGCTAACACAAGACTGAAGAATCAGGGAATTAGCTGAAACTTACCTTTTTTTTCTTGAAAAGGATTTGCTCCACTCAAATTAATTGCTGAGGGAATGTTATTTTTGTTTTACTTTTTAAAAAAAATTCAATGTGAGTGCTCTGCTGCACATACATCCCCAGGCCAGCAGAGGACGTCAGATCCCCTTAGAGATGGTTATGAACTACCAATGTGGTTGCTGAGAATTGTACTCAGGACCTGTGGAAGAGCAGCCAGTGCTCTTATTCAGTGAGCCAACTCACCAGCCCCAGTAAATGGTTTTACATTATTTCCCATAAACCTACCACATTGGATTTGAAGCACTGTGAGTAGCAGGAGCCACAGACATGACTCTGTGTCCTGGGGCACTGTGAGCACGCTGTGCTATTCTTGGCCACTCCCAGGTGACCTGTTCTGATAGCCACTCCATGGAAACAATGGAGAATTATTTCCATGCTTATTTGTGTACCATGGAGCTCTGAAAACACCGTTGTCAGGTTTAAAATGTTTCCTCTTCTCATTCCCTTATGATTATTCAGTCTTCTAAAATCATCAAATTGAGCCAAGGGCCCAAAAGATGAATTTTAGGATCTTTTTTTTCTATTCGTCCATTTGTTGGCCCATCCATTTACCAAGAACCTCCCAAATGCCACACTCTAATGGGTACTGCCGGTCAGGAAGAGTGACTCCGATTCTGTCTCCATGCTCAGGAAGCTGATTTAGGAGGGGTGGAAGACATGCACACAGACAACTCTGACACCAGGAAGAATCTAGCAAATGCCTTAAACAGGTTCAGGTAAAAATCCTTCGGGAGGTCCACGTATGATCAAGCAACAGCAGAGGAAGCAACCAGGAGAGATGGTGTCACTGGACTCCGGGGAATGCATGGCACGTCGGGATGCCGACAGCTGTAATTGGAGGAACTGTCAATGCAGAGCTAGAAAATGGCACAAGGACAAACAAGCCACACTCAAGACGCACAAGTCACTACAGCGTGGAGAGAAGTGGATGGACTGATTTGGGGATCTATTCGTTCAGGCTTCTCAGTGCAGGGTTAGAGAGGTGCAGTTTGGTTTCCTGGGTGCTGGAGAGCTGTTGAAAGTTCTTGAGCAGGAGAGACGACTCAAGCAACCCTTTCTTTATTCAAGGGCTGGAATCAGGCTGCTGGCTGTACAAAGGAAAGTCTGCACTTCACTCCATAAACACTTTTGGGGCACTCAAGAGATCCAGCAACAGATTGCAGGGGTGGGGGTGGGGATGCAGGCAGGTAACTGGCAGCGTGGTGATGCTCTTACAAACCTCCTGAGCCCTTGTGCACACGCGTGAGTCTGGACAGAGGGTGGCTGGATTAAGAATAATCTTTTTTTAAAAGGCAGAGTCAATCTCATTGTTCACCTGTTTAACGTCCAAATGGCCCTCACTGCATTTAGAACAAAATCCAAACTCCTTCCTACGGGCCTAGCATAAACCCAACATGACCTGGGTCGGCTTGGCTCTCGCCTCATCCTTTAATTCTGTGTTCCAACCTCAACCGTTCAGACCCTTCAGTCCCTCAAGTGCACCAAGCTCATTCCTGCCTCTGGGCCTTTGCATGTCTTATCATCTCTGACCAGAACATTCTGTCCTCAGAGGTCCCCACTGTCACGTCTTCTGAGAGGTCTTTCCTGAAGCATCACGCGTCGTCACGGCCATTGCACACAGATAGTCTGCCGCACGGTTTCCCTTCCTATTATTCTTCTCAGAATCGCCATATACAATCTGCAGTAGGTCAGTGTTTAAGAACACTAACTGCTCTTCCAGAGGACTTGGGTTCAATCCCCAGCACCCGCATGGCAGCTCACAACTATCTGTAACTCCAGTCTTAAAGAGATTTCACGCACTTCCTGGCTTCCACAGACAATGAGTGGACATGATGGACACACAGACATGCAGGCAAAACATTCATACACATGAAATGAAAGTCAATCTAAAAACACAAAACAAAACCAAATGACAGTGGCAATGGGGGAAAAAAACCACCGAGCATAGCACATTCCAGGTACTTGATAGTTAATCAATAACTGGATCAGAGGGAGCTGTCTGTCAGGGAGTCTGGCTTTGCGTATGGGCGCACGTAATACTCAGGTAAACTAGGCAAAAAGTACTCTGGAAGGAGACGGGCAGGGCCTGGGGACAAAGTCTGACATCATTGCACAGAGAGATGAAAAGCCAGGAGCAAGGGGCCCCACCTGTGGGTCCCTGATCTATCAGCTGCACCTGCCCGGTCCCCGATCCTATCTGCAGCTGTTTAAAGCCTGAAGGGCACTTTCCCCTTCCACGCCCAAGCAAAAGCCCCTTGTCTAAAGAGGATCTTTTCCATACTACCTTCTCTGAAAGCAGTTTCTGCAGGTCCTATTTTAGAATCCACGAGAATCTGCAGTGCCTAAAATGGTGTAAAATATTAATAACTACCACTATGCCCTGGGGTTTCACAGTGTCTCTCCATTAATGTATCCCACTGCCATCTGAGATTGGAAGCAAATGGGCCCCTGGTTTTGCAGAGGAGGAAACTGAGACTCGGACATATTAAATCCTTCGAAGAGTGTCAGGTCTGGTGCTCGTTAAGCCTGAGTGGCCCCAGAGTGTGTGCTCGAGCACTCTGTAGGGTATTCAGGGGGTGGGGTGAGGGACAGGCTCTTCTTTTTGGTGGCACTGTGACCTTTGGAAACAACCAGAAGCTCTGGTACACACTCTGGCTCTGTGATCTCAAAGGAGTCTTGACTCAATAGCCAGACACAGGAACGCAGGGGATGCTGGTTTTGTTTTGTGAAGAGCCACACATAATGGGGGCTTAACTTTTTCCTCCCTTCCTTCTCTTCCAAGAGACAAAACCAGTTCTTGATTTCCTCAGGCTTTGGTTATCTGTCAGAAAGCTCCCAAATCCCGAGACTTTCCTCATGCTTCCTAGTTTTATACTTAAGCATATTTTATAATGTGTTGCCATTTCCCGGATGAAGGGCTGCGGGGCTGGGGCTGGGCCTGGGTGCTGAGGAGTCACCTGTCTGTGAGAGAAACTGGAGGAAAATGAAGTCTAGAGCTTGCTTCAAAACATTCCTTCCCTGCTCTTTGAAGTCTGTGGCCTTAGGCAAACATCTGAGTCTAGATTTCCTCATTGTAAAATGAGAAACTGTTACTCAGTTTCCTACCTCACAGAACCATGCTGAAGTTCAGACCACACCCTAAGAGACCACTAGAGAGCATAAAGTTATACATAGTTGCGAAGAACCTGTTATCACTGTCTTCATCACAAAATGAGAGAGAGAGTCCTCTTTAGAAGACCTAAAACAGTCATTGTGAAACAGTCATATTTGAAATTACCTAAATCAAACCCATGCCTCTGTTCCTTCCTAGAAACAGTTCTCAATCCTTGGTGTTACCCTTTGCTCAGTGTACCTGGTATCCCGCTTAAACAAAGCTGATGTTTGCCCTGAGGTATGATAGTCGCTGGCCACACATAATCATTTATGTAAAATAATTAGGATGAATTAGATTAAAAATCAGTATCTTAGCCACATCGCCTTCATTTTCAACATTCAAATAGTCTAATGTGGTCACTGACCACTATATTGGATGGTACATATAGGGAATACATCCATGTTTGGGAAAAGACAGTTCTGTCAGGCAGACAGACGTGAGCTGATAGCGGTCACAGAATCCAGCCTGCTTGCTCCTCAGTTGCCGGATCCCTTCCATTCACTTCTCACTGGCCACTTTATCTCAGTCCTGTCCTAACATAGTGAATAAAAGCAACTTGAATGAGGGATATTGGAGGGGACAGTGGCCATAATAGTGGGGAAGGTGTGGCATCTGGAGCATGAGAGACTGGTCGCAGTATGTCTGCGGCGAGGGAGCAGACTTGTGAGTGCTTGTGCTTGCCTTGTGTTTTTCTTTCTTCTGGGACCTCAAGGACAGTGTCACCCACATTCAGAGTGGGCCGTCCCTTTTCAGTTAGCCCTCCCTGGAAACACCCTTACAGAAGCACACCCAGAAGTGCGCCTTGCAGCTGACTCTAATTCCAGCTGACTCCCATCGGATTGACACGATCAACCATCAGGACATCAGCCATTGTCTTCCAAGGAAGCCTGAAGGGCTGGCTTTGCCCACTCCAGCCCGTGCTTCTCTCCACTGATCCCCACTGATGTTCTCGGGGTCTCAGAGGGAGTGGCAGAGGCTTCTGTCCCTCTCACTGGACTCCTGACACCACCTGCTCAGGAAGAAATGTTGCCTGAGACCATTCTCACACAGGCCCTGTTTTGCCAGGGGACTTCCTTCCTCACTCCTGGCTACATGTGGCTGCTGAGCTCTTACCATGTCACCATGGAAACAGGCGGGAAGGTGAATGTACCCACCCTCACTCTTGCCTGGGCACCTCTGTGCCCTTGTCAGCGGCTGCTCAGACAACTGCGGTTTTTGGTGACTTGGAATTGGGATAAATTCTCCATCCCCAGCTCCGTCCCCTGAGACTGGCCTTGCTCCTGTCCACACATAAGTTCAAGTCATGAAATAGGGGATCATGATGCAGAATGCCAGGAAGCTTGGGATGGGCTTGTTGTCCTATCCTATGAGTCAGGAGCACATCCAGTGTGGATATAAAAGGCTTTTGTACTGAGATCTTGGCACATAGTAGGTGCCTGGAGAGTTTCATTCTTTCCTTTCTAAATAGATCACTTCTATTCCCATCCTCATCAACTGCCCATTCCTAGATGTGCCACACCAAGGATTTAGTGGTGACATAGATGACCAACCCAACACTTGCAATTCCTTTCAGTTGCTAAAATCTCAAATTAGTGTTCCTTAAAAAACTTCTTATCCCTAAAAGTAATCCTCACCGAGAGTCCACAATCAAATGACCAGTGTACTATGAGCAATAAAGAGTTGGGAGCCATACATAGGAACTCTTGGGAGGCAGAGGCAGGCACATCTATGTGAATCAGGATGGTCTGGTCAATACAGTTCCAGAACTACACAGAGAGACCGTGTCTCAAAAATAAACCAATAGAAAATAAAAAGAAAATGTCATAAAAGTCTATTATGAAGCATTGAATGTCTTGTTGGTATAAAACCACATCAAGAGATAACAGCACACAACTTGTTAGTTAGTAGATATGCCGGAAACATTACTATTTAGTTACTCTAGTCTTCCAACATCGATCTGGACTGACTGGCTGCCTGTAGGGCCCATTCTTCATGGACAAAAATGGATGTTGGGGCCTGAAGGAGATTAACTGATTATTTGTACAGGCAGTGCTGAGTCTTGGCTGTAGAGTGCTATTTTAATCCTCTTGGGGGAGGGAGCTTCAAAAGAAGAAGAAAAAAGTTAAACTTCCTTGGGTGAGGTTCCTCAGAAGGAGGTCATGAAGGTGACAGGCTCTGAACTTAGGTGACACTGGCTACCTTCATTTCGGTGCGTTGTGTTGATGGTGTGTATGTGTGGTGATCTGAGGGGAAAGCCAGGGCTATTGCATCAGATGACCTCATTACCTCGGCGGCTTCTATGGGGTGTATAAAATCCCACCTCCTGGGAAACAGAGACCTCAGAGGATGCTGAGAGCATCCTCTTCCTTGTGGGAAGGATTTCCACTTCTGAGTGGATGGTGCTTGCAGTTTTATTTCACTTCACCAGGGAGTAACAGCTTCTGGTTTTCCTCCTTGAAATTAAGAATATATGTGTTTTATTTTGATATTTTTGTGTGCCTGCGTGTGTGCACACCAGCCCCATTTTGGATTTGGTTTTTTCAAGACAGGGTTTCTCTGTGTAGCCCTGGCTGTCCTGGAACTCACTCTGTAGACCAGGCTGGCCTCGAACTCAGAAATCTGCCTGCCTCTGCCTCCCAGAGTGCTGGGATTACAGGCGTGCGCCACCACCGCCCGGCTTTTCTCTCATTTTTACGGAAAGCAAACTGCTCCCAGCCTTCCCTCCTCGACGCTCACCAACTCCAACAAGTGGATTTTTGAAACCCATTGGCTGTGGTAATGAATTCTTATACAGGAGAGCTCAGACAGTATGAAACTTAGGAAATCATTCTCTGCAGAGAAGCGGTTGCTCTTGTTTAACTTCCGGAGCCTGGGCTTACTATCAGTCCTACTGCAGTAGCAGTAACATCCGTAGGCTTAGGAAGAGCCTTCTCTACCCTGGCCTGTTTTTCAGAAGCATAGATAACTTCCAACATATCCTAATTGAGTTGACATTTCACACATATTTGGTCTATGCCTAAGGGACATTTAGGAGGGAGAAACAAAATGGAATCCATTCATTTATTTCTGAGTCAAGTAAAAGCCATGAGAAAAACATTTTACTTAAAAAAGAGAGAAAAAAAGGAAGAAAGAAAGAAAGAAAAGATTCAACAATTAATGGTACGCAACTTTTTTTTGAAGTGTCAAACTTGTATAACTGACCCTCCATGGGAGAATTAATGTCTAACTCTGGGGAAGAAGGAAAGTGTGTAGGGAATAATGAGACCAGAAGTGAACGCAGGTAGTGCCCTTGCCCCGCCCCGCCCCACCCCCACCCAGCAATCTCAGGAGCCAATCTCTCCTCCACCTAAGGCAGAGCTCCCTTATCTGCTAAAGTGGCAGTGCAGGTGACCCTCTCTGCTCAACTGCTAGCTATCTGTTTCAAATGGAAGGTTCCAGGTAGTTCTGGCAAGTGCACTTTGGGAAAGTACGTCACAGACACACGAACCATCAGAGGCCTCCGCTGAGCTCCTCTCCGTAGCAAGGCTTGCCGCCCCTTTCCTAAGAAAGCTCTTGCAAGCCGGGTGGTAGTGGCGCACCCCTTTAATCCTAGCAGGGGGGCAGAGTCAGGCGGATTTCTGAGTTAGAGGCCAGCCTGGTCTACAGAGAGAGTTCCAGGACAGCCAGGGCTACACAGAGAAACCCTGGGGGGGGGGGGGGAGAAAGCTCTTGCAAATCAAGCTTTAGATATGCTAATGACTCCACCTCCCCAGCCGGCCAGTGCCTTCTTTGTACTGCATCCAGGATGTCTCCTCTAGACCTATTATAGACCTCAGTCATAGGATAACCATGCTTAAGGGCAAAGCATCGTGATCAGATCATCTCTGGAGACAGGTGGCCTCGAGAACTCTAAGACACTTATAGTGGCCTTTTTTTTGGAGGGGGAAAGAAAATAAAGACTAGGTGTGAAGATGATTTTCCACGAATGTAAAGACTCTCCGAACAACCTGGCCTTGATGGCTGGTGGAGCCTGTGGCTGGAAATATCCAGCTAGACGCAGTTTCAGCAGACCTTTACTGCCTTCTATGTCAGGTGTTACGTTGACCCGTGTCTGCCTGGAGAGCCATCTGTTGGTGAGCAGCAACGGAAGCTTTGCAAACCGCCCACAGAGAGCAGGTTGAACGAAAAGAAGGTCTTAGGGTGGAATTTGGGGAATCCTTGATATTTAATTTAAAAGGCAGAAGCTTCGTAAAGGTGAAAGAAGGGAGGAAAAAAATGTTAGTGCCCCTGAAGGCGTTGAAGAATCAGTGCTGCAAACCTTCCAAAGAAGTCAGGCAAGACACAGGCTGGAAGGCAGACAGGTTGCAAGGCTGGAAGGCAAGATTTGGGCTGAAAAGCACCTCATAAGTTTGCCTGAAGCCATTTGTTTCTTTAGCCAAACCAGTTTCTATGGAGTAGAGTGAGTGTGGTTTTGCATGAACTTCTTGAGTGCTGGGACTACACTTCTTTTTTCTTTTTTTAAAGATTTATTTATGTATTATATGTAAGTACACTGTAGCTGTCTTCAGACACAACCAGAAGAGGGCGTCACATCTGCTTGTGGATGGTTGTGAGTCACCATGTGGATTTGAACTCAGGACCTTGGGAAGAGCAGTCAGTGCTCCTAACCGCTGAGCCATCTCTCTACTCTTTTCAGTCCTTCCCTGGGTGCCTAGTGGTCAGGACGCAGCTCTCTCAAATCCTCCCATGTCCGCTCCACTTTTTGCTCCTTTCCCTCATTGTCTCTCCGCCTCATCCACATTCAGGGAATGCATTACTCACTGGTTTCTAATCCGTGACTCCTATACTTTCTCAGAGGTTCTTGTAGCCTTTACCACTGTCTGGTTTCCTGAGCACTGCTCACCTCTCTAGGGATCCTTACAGTTATCCCTGGGCACTCCGACCTTGCTGTTTCTCAGACATCGTCAGCAAAGAACAAACAAGCAAAGTCAAAACAAAACAAAACAAAACAAAAAACAAAAAAACAAAAACAAAAAACACCACACACACACACACACACAGAGAGAGAGAGAGAGAGAGAGAAGCCGTGTTCATTTTATTTTAGAAAAGCAGAATCACCACCCTGATTCCCTTTCCCAGTAAGTTAATAAACACCACCTTTCATCTAGTCCCTCAAGGTAAAACTCTTACACTAACCATCTGAGCACTTTCCCCTCTTAATTTCTACATCCAAATACTCTCAAGAAACTGTTGAATTTACCTGGGGAGCATATCCAAGTTCGTCATGCTCTTCTTCCACATAGTGCTGCACACCTCTTGGAGGACACCTTACTTTTAATCTTTGCATAACCCTAGTAACCGTGCCTATCATCACATCCAGAGCTCATCATCACATATCATCAGTGGAAGGAATGCTAGGACCTTTTCTGTTTGCCTCCTCCTTCCCGGCCCCTCCCGGCCCCTCCCCACCCCTCCTGATCTGATCATCCTCTGTTTGTACTTCTTCCGCTAGCTCTCTGAATGTCTGCCAACCCGTTCCCTTCGCAGTCCCTTAGTGGGAGACATGCAACTTCTGTTGGAAGAAAATTAAATGCACAAAACCAACTACTTTTGAATTTTCTCCTTCCTTCATCCTCCAGCAGAGAAAACCAGCTATCAGATAAGAAGGACCCATCACCTGCTCTTCAGGGAATGGAGGTGGGAGACAGTCACCAGAGAGCAGTTACTCCTTGTCAAGTACATGATCCTTCCCCTCCCTCAGAATAGGAACCCAGTGTCCACTGAGCAAACAAATAAGCGAATAAACAAGAGTGTGGATGCTGAGGAGAATCCGAAGAACCTATGTCAAAGAAGAGCCAGCCTCATACCATCATTGAGAACATTCTAGACTGTTTAGGAAGACTCATTTCAACACTGAACCTTCAGATAAAGCTCTTTAATAGGGAAAGTCTAGCCTGTTGGTCCCAAAGGACAGTGTTGGCTATGGATATTACTTAAATAATACCGTATCCTGTTTAATATTATTAATTAGTTTATTTAATAACACATTAATAATACTAGATTATACTTAAATAATAGTAGATATCCCTGGGACAGACATGCTCTTTAAAAGAATCCTCCAGTCATGAAGAAACCCTGCCCCCACTGAGGCTCATTCTGGCCACATGGGAGGGGAGAATAGCCAGGTTAACTTAACCAAACCCTCCCTTAGGCACGCTTTGCAGTGGCTTGGTTCTGAGTATTTCCCCAGGCTCAGGGGCCCTCTGCTCTTTGGCATGTTTTCACGGTATAAGAAGCCAAGGACCTCTGGCTATATTAAGGAATCAAAAATGGTGCATTAAACCTCTGTCTACGTATCAGAGCAGTGAGAGCTGGGGGCACGGCTTGATGAGCCACCTTATAAAAGGTTTCCTAATCTGCCAAAGCAGTTATTTATTTATTTCTTTTTCATGCTCTTAAATTAATCACCTAATAGATTTTAAGGCTTGTTCTTCAGAGAGCTTCCTGCCCTCTTTCCAGATTCCTTAAAAGCATACTCTTCTTCAAAGCTCTGTGCCCAAGGACTTCACCTGCCAAGGCCGCTCATTCTTCTAGGAAGGATGAGAACCAACCCTTGTGAACAGCAGAAAAATGAGTCAAATCCTTAGTTCCCATTGGTCTGCTCGTGTACAAATCTATCCCCCGTGGCGGGTGGGGGTGGGGGGTCCTACAGAGGCCAAGAAGATACTTTTTTAAGATGCACTGTCCCCCATGGTACTATCCAACAAAGATCCTATATGTGGTATGTGTGTAAACATGAATAGAGGCACATGTGTGTGGTTTAGTGTTAGACTGGGATGTCAGGGTGTTTGTATGGGTGGGGCATGTTATTCCCTGTAGGATGGCACACGTATCAGACACACAATAAAGACTTCATACTTGATAAATATTGCAGGCTTTATAAAGACGAAGACTGCAAGCCCTTCCGTTGCAGGGAAGGGTGAGGGCAGTCCATTGTAATGGTGACTCGGAGGGTTCTGCTCCCAGCCTCAGCATTCAGTAGCAGCGAAGGTTGTTTTTATTTTTAAGTTAGTTACTTGTTGAGGTCTCAGCTTTCTTCTCTTGAAGGGGGAGTGTTGTCGTAAGGATGCTGTCAGAAAGGGCCTGTAGGACACTCAGCCAAGTATGTAAGGAGCGCTGCTTTTCCCAGGAAGGAGAAGTGGCTTCCTCAAGTTGCATAGCTGGTTAGAGAGCAACCTGAAATTTAGCCAGGTTTCCCAACTCTGTGCCACCTGTCTTCTGCTCACTACCACAACCCAGGAAAGAATGCAGAACAGGTAAAAGCAGAATTTAGCTCAGATCTTGGTACTGCGGTACCCATGGGGGGGGAGGGAATTTAAAAATTTTATATTACTTTATCAATAGGTACCATGCACCAGGCACTCCCCCCATTCCATGCTGGAGACGCCGTTCACCTTCCCTGAAGCACCCCAGCTTATTAATCCCTGTCTTAGGGAGGGAGAGGGAGGGCTAGGCAGCAAGGGAATTGTGCACAAACCTCAGTCTGTGTGCAGAGCCCAAGCCCAGTGTGCTCTGCCCTGTGGAGATAGAACAGGAATGCAGACACAGATGGACTAGAACTGCAGGTGAGCGGGAGCCAGAATCAGGCTGCAGCGGATGGCCCTTTGCCACAGCCTCTCTCAGTGGCTGCCGTTTCCAACACATTTGTGGAGGACTATGGTAAGCTTTGAGTGGCTAGGGCTTGTTTCCCCACGTAGGATAATCTGGGAAGACAAATGAAGAAGCCATTACCGTCCCGTCCAGAATTCCATAGAACCCACTCTGAACGCACCTTGATGTCAGGGAAAGGTGCTTTATTTCCAGAATGAAAAGCCAAATAGTCCAGGAATGATAAGATCACCCTAGTTTTCCTTATGAACTCCTAGAAGTCATCTTTGTTGGTATAAATGAGATCATTTAGCCTAATTAGTTCCAAGCTTAATTAGCAGTAATTATCCCAACATGGGAGTAATATCCGAGCAGGAAGTGCCGAGTCCTCGATTAGATAGATCTCTAATTGGTGTTACAATATTGTAATTAAAGCGTGTTTGTACGCCTCTGCCGCAGCACGCGATTTGTTTCATGTCTGATTAAACAGGGAGGAACTGCAGCCTTTGAAGGGGCCAGAATTTTAGATCTGACTCGTGTGACATATTAACCCTGTGACTAAAGAGATTTGGGACCTGCTTTTGTGGTCAAGGTGATAGTCGGGTATGCTGGGGGAAGGACTGTATTCTTCCACGGTGGCTCTGCTCCTCTCTCTCTCTCCCATGGTGCATGTGCAGAAAACAGAAGTATCTGATTGGAGGGTCGCTTTGTAAGGGTTGCATTTTTAGAGGAGAGAACCTTTTTTTTTCTTTTCTTTTCTTTTTTTTTTTTTGGAGACAGGATTTTCCTGTGTAATCTTGGCTGAAACTCACAGAGATCCCCCTGCCTCTGTTTCCTGATTGCTAGTATTAAAGGCATGGGCTTCCACCACCCAGAGAGAAGATTTTTGATATAACTCAAGGAAGGCTGTAAGAAGAGGAGTGGCAGCTATCATTTATTGGGTATTTACTACAAGCCAGAAGCTGTGCTAACTGCTTTAAATATCAACACTCATTAAAACTTCAGAGGAACCCCCTGAGATAGCTTATTATAATCCCCATTTCAAAACAAGGACCTAAAAGGGAGGACGGAGCTTTCTCGGCTTAACTCTGGGTTGTCACTGTGGCTGCGAGTGAATGTCACCCTTCAGGCTGCCTCTGATTCCCAGACCGGGTTAGCTCACACAGCCAGGCAAGGTTCACTTCCCAAACAGACCAGATTAATTCCCAGAAAGAGACATGGTTCACTCACCCATATAGGCCAAGTTAACTGACTCCTGCCAACCAGCTTAGCTCCCTGAAACAGACCAGGTTGGCTCTCCATACAAACCAGGGCAGCTCCCTAATACAGAGCAGGTTGGCTCTCCTATGTAGAGCAGTCTAGGTTCCTGCTACAATGCTGATATTTACAGATGAGGTTAACAAATGCACACAGAGCAGGTTACCTCTCCCACGTATACCAGGTTAGCTCCTCCATGCAGATCCTTGGTATTCTTTCACTCTCTTTTCTGTCGTCCCCACAAAATCATGTCATCTCTGCTCCACTGCTTCCTGTGTGCCTGGCACCTAATACAGTGATCGTCAACAAATGAGAACCAAATCAATGATCAGTCACCCCACATACTAGTCCTGCCTTAACGGATTCAAACCCGGGCCTGCTGTTCTCTTGTCTGGTTCCGATGATTCCTTCCCCGAGCAGCAAACCTGACATTGCATTTCCGGGTAGCACAACAGTGATACATATGCGTCTGGGGGAAAGGGTTGGAGAGCGGAAGTCTTAATATTTCAAAATGCTGTCTTAAAAGCCTTTTAGGAGATCCTTTAACTTCTCATTTATGTTTATCTGCTTAACGCTTCAACTTTATGTTACAATTTAGGGCTATTTTTTAACCCATATCTAATAATTGGTAATTGAATCTAATAGTCCTGAGAGATTTGGATAAACCAGATAGAATTGATGTGTCTGCACATCACCGCAGATGAGAGTCTGCAGAGTCGTTAAATGTCCCTAGCACTCTCCACTTTCAGGCATCGGTAGTGACAGTTTTTGACACGTTTCATGAATATTCAGTTATCATGATCAGCGACACAAAATTCTCAGGAATTTTTTTTCCACGTTGATTTTGCTAGATGTTTAAAAAACTGTGTTACCTGATGCATTGTGGAGGAAGAGGAGGCTGGATTGGGATGAAGGCAGGAGATTTTAGAGTTTGGAAATCACTGTTCTTAACTTTTTTTTTTTAATTACTCAGTTAATGTGTGTGTGCATGCAGGTGCACATGCACCATGGTATGTGTATGGAGGTCAGAGAACAACTTTGGGGAGTTGGTTCCTGCTCATCTCCTCACTGGGCCAGCAATCTCTTGTGGTTGGTGTTACTGTGCTGGGTATCCCAGGCTTGCTGGCCGTGGTGTCCCAGATCTTCCCGGATCTGCCTCTCATCTCAACATGGAAGATCTGCAGTTACAGATGAGAAGCACCATCACACTCGGCTTTATATGCGGGTCCAGGCTGACATTCAGGCTGTCAGGCTCAACAGCAAGCACCTTTGCCTGCCGTGCTGGCTCCTGCACGGCATTGCTGTTTAATCTCCGTCCCCAGTGAAGTGTGTTCAGAGACTAGGGAATTCAATGATAACTTTTGTTTAAAACATTTACTTATTTTTACTATGTGTTGCTTAGGATGCCCCCAAACTCCTGGAACCAGACAATTTTTGCTTCAGATTCTCAAGTAACTGGGACTGTAATTACCCACCACTACACCTATCTAAAACCACATTTTCTCAACAATGAATAACAAAATCTGGTGTGTGTGAATACTATCAAGATCCACAGATGCAAAGAAAAATGAAATCATAAAATTTTCAGGAAAAGAAAGAAGGAAGGGGGAAGGAAGGAAGGAAGAAAAAACCTTCCTTATATGGGATCCTTATTTATAATATATACATGTATTTAAGTAAACATGCAAGTAGCTATAGTAGAACATGTAGAATGGAAGACAAGAAAGGATAATTTTTAAAAAGACAAGGGTCACAGAAATGGCTCAGCAGTTAAGAGCACTAGCAGCTCTCCTGGGGAACCAGGATTCAAGTCCCAGCACCCACACGGCAGTTTACAACTGTCTGCAACTTCAGTTCCAGGGGATCTGACACCCTCTGCTGGCCTCTGAGGGCACTGCATGCTCCTGCTGTGCAGACAGGTGATATGTCTGTCTCATATAATCTCCCATATAATCAAATCAAATCAATTAGAAGCAGAATGCTTAGTAATGAACGCACATAGGCAGTATACTTCCTGTAAGTCATCTGGATGGTCTCTCAAGGTGTGACAGGCTGACATTGCAGAATACCTTCTTAAACAAGATGCCTGAACTCGAGTCCATGAGTGGCTGTTACCCTGCTGCGAGACCTGGATTTCAAATTATGTCTCACACTGACTATTCCTCCTATGAGAGGCAGTTCTTTGTTAGCATTTAAAAATTTACTGCATTTTGTTCTTTAAATGAGAATTTTAGCTATTCAAACTATAGCATGTGAAGACTGTTATAAGTATTCTTTAAATATAAGTTTGGAAACTCTGAGACCACCTGAGAATGCTGATGTTTGTCTGTTTGTTTTTGTTCCTGAATTTCAAAGACTAGTGTGCCAGGAATCTGCAAACATCAAGAGATTTTTTTTTTTTGTTTTCACTTAGCATCATAATTCTGAGTTGTATCATTGCTGATGAATAAACATACTTTTTAAGTGAAAAATAAAAACGCATTTAAGAATAAAAAGATTAACATCTTAGTAGATATATACTTACACAAAGTAGAATACTCACAAGGAAAGTAGAGACCCATCTTCCATTATATAAGTGGTTCCTTATCCTCTGTGCATATGCTAATATTATATATTTGGTCGGGGAAGAATCAGCTACTGAGCCTTAGGTCTCTTACAGGCAAGCCCTTTAAAACTATCTCATACCCCCCAGCCAATATATAGGTATTAGCTTAGCTGGGGAGGGCCCAGGACATCTGCCTTCTAGACAAGTGCTGTAACACTGAGCCACACACCTCAACTTTTGAAGAAGCAACAAAGTTCATACTGAACTGACAGGTAAATTCACTCTTTAGTGTGGGCAAAAAACAGAGAGTGAGCATGATACACTCACTACACAGGAACCAAAAGCACAAAAGCTCCTAAAGACATTTTTTTTACAAAGCGAATGTGAACCATTGTGTTGACACCTGGCATCTAGGGGTGCGTTTAGATTCAGTGCTAATAAGTAAGAAGTACCACTGCTCTTGTGACAGTGGCGTCATCCAGGGTGGGGTCTGAAGTTTGTTGGGTTTTTGTTTTGATTAACTTCAGGATGATGTTTCTAGATGTTTCTCTCAATACTGTCTGGCCATAATGAGGCTGCTTCGATCACTGTTAGCAACTTCACACACTCCTGGTGTAAAGATGGATCTCAGGGATCGATTACCATCACAGAGAAGTGTCTGTTTATACAAAGGCCATCCTCAGCGCATTGTTTTATGGGGCCAGAGCTTGAAGGAGTCACAGGAAGCTAGGAAGCTCGCAAGCTGGTCTGAGCACAAAATACACACAAGGCTTTCTGCAACAATTACATGAAAGTTTGGGATTGTTTGGGCTCTTGAAAAACCATGTTAGTAAAAAGTTGTATTTGCATGTTGACAAGTAGCAACGTGGCTTAAATTCGTGCCAGTTTGAACATGATAGGGCACCCATGCAGCACACTAGCCAAAGTCATTGTCGGATGTATAATTATGTTTAGGACTTATTGAGTCCTGAAGATGCCACTGTAACTTTAATTTTTTCAAACCTTATTTTCAATGATGGTCCTTAAAGGCTTTAATCTCCCTTTTAGTCCATCACCCACCAGAGGTAATAGAAAAGAAAGGAAGGGGGTAGAGGTGGGTGGGGCGGGGTGGACTTGTTTAGAAAGGTTCTTTGGAACAACTCCCATCTGTGTTGTCTGGAAACTGGCAGTTCAGTTCACAGGTCAGCAGTGGCAGCTTGATCCACTCACAAACATTTCAGGAATCTATCAGCAATCCAGTTCATTAGAGTCTGGATAGCAAGCTCGAGTCAGCAGCAGTGCCACTACCGAGCAGAGACAGTCAGGCCTCAGTCTTGGCACAAGTCAGCAGGAGGGGCCATGAGGAACGCCAGGAGACTTCCGAAGCAAAGATCAGTGAAGACTGGAGACCGACAAGCACTGCACAGCTAGCTCTATAAACAAGCCCAGCTCAGCCCCGTCACTGTCCATGGAATTCTATTTATACACCCTCCAAACATCACGTGTGCGCCACGGGTCTTGCCTTAGCACACGCTTCTGTCTCAGCTGACGTCACTGCCCATCAGTCCCAGTCTGAGGAAGCAGCAAAAAACTGCAGCACACCACCAGAAATTTTTTTTTGGTGAGTTTCTCTCTGTGGAGTCCCAACAAATGCAGCTGAACTACACAGTGTAAGGTGGACCAGTACACGCGTGATATTAGCCAAGAATCCTTCATCACGTGTCCTTTCCTGTGTTAGCTTCAGCACAACACCCTCTCTCCTGTGTCTGCTTTAGCAAAACTTTCCTCCACGAGTCTGCCTTTGTCTTTTACCTGTGTCCACTTCAGATAAATGTTCCTTCACGTGTTTGCCCCAGCCAAATACCATCCAACACAACTGGCTTTCAAAGAACACGTAAGTTTCTACTTCACGCCAGCCCTTAGGAAGCTGGGTGGTCTGGTGGTCCTAAATGATCTCGCTTATAGATTAGATATCTGCTTGCTCTCCCTGTGACTTTTCGTTTTATCTGTGGCTCCATGCGTGGAAGTTGACTCTAGAGTCTGACACTTTTTTTGGTAACTTCAGAAAGCACTCATGGCTTAGCAAAGCATGACCTTTATGGGATGAAAGGGGATGTGGCAGAATGCTCTGGAAGCATCGTCTCAGCTCGATGTTACTTTTTATTTTTATTTTAAATACTCTTTAATTTTAATTTTATTTATAAAGTATTATAAGATATTTAACCATTGATTATTTATTATTAATAAACAAATCAAATTTTTAAAATATTTTTTAAAATGTTTAAAATATTTTTATTTTAAAAATTGCTCCATTGTGTGCACCAGTGTATTTTGTGTCTTCATTTTTGGCTTGGAAAATATAACTGACTGCTGGAATAGGCAGGTTTTAGACTAAACACTTTTTTTTTTATAGTTAATGTTTTAATTTTTTTTAAAGATTTATTTATTATATGTAAGTACACTGTAGCTGTCTTCAGACACCAGAAGAGGGCATCAGATCTCTTTATGGATGATTGTGAGCCACCATGTGGATGCTGGGATTTGAACTCATAACCTTTAGAAGAACAGTCAGTGCTCTTACCCGCTGAGCCATCTCTCCAGCCCCACAGACTAAGCACTTTTAACGTATACACTTCTAAACACACAAATCTTTTAAAAGGTCAAGTTTTGGATTTGCTATGTAGAGCTTGATTTTTGGCTTTGTCTTATTGAGGCAAGGTTTCTCTGAGTAGCCCTGGATGTCCTGGAATTTGTTTTGTAGACCATGCTGACCTCAAACTCAGAGATCTGCTTGTCTCTGCTCCCCTAGTGCTGGGATTAAAGGCATGTTGCCACCACACCCAGCTCTAGGCCTTGAATTTTCAATTTGTATCGATATTCTGGGCCAACTGCTGTCTAATGCCACTTTTGGAATTTTCTGATCCTACCAGCTGAGCTTTTAAAAGATATGTGTATTGTGTGTGTTGTGCATGTTTAAATGTCTTCATGACTCTAATCCTTAACATGACTATAACCAATATGATGGATGGATCAAATCCTGACTGTATTAGTCAGGGTTCTCTAAAAGAACAGAACTGAGAGAATAAATATATACTAAAAAGAGCCTTATTATATTGACTCATAGAATGTAGTCCTAGGTAGTCCGGCATTGGCTGCCTCCCACTGGAGAGGTCGAGAAACCCTAACTCCAGAATGCTGGATGTCTTAGCAGCCCAGATCTGATGTTGAAGGCTTGGAAGATTCTGTTGGTCTTCGGATCACAGTGGAACCTTGAAGAAGTTCATTCTAAGCCGGGCGGTGGTCCCCATACCACACCCTCCAACTTTCACTAAACTTAAAAATCTTCCTTCTCTGAGACCTTAATACAATTTTTTTCCCCTAAGTTATACCCTCTCTACATTCCCAGGCAGTGTGCTGTTGTTTTTGTTGTTGAGACAGGGTCTTTCTGTAGCCCTGATTGGCCTGGAACTGAGATATCTGCCTTCTTCTGTCTCCCAAATGCTGCGAATAAAGGCATGCGCTCTGTGCTCCGGCTCCAGCTCCGGCTCCGGCTCCGGCTCCGGCTCCGGCTCCGGCTCCGGCTCCGGCTCCGGCTCCGGCTCCGGCTCCGGCTCCGGCTCCGGCTCCGGCTCCAGACAGGTTTTCTCTGCTGTCACAGTATGTCTAAGGGTCAGCTTTTCCCTCTTGATGGCTAATGGCTACTTGACTTCAGTTCCTCCCTTAGACAATAAATTTGACTCAGCTGTCCTTAGAGTAGGGCCTGGTGATGATGCTTACTGGCCTTCCTCCCCTCTGTGTCCCCTCTGTGTCCCCTCTGTGTCCCCTCTGTGTCCCTTCTGTGTCCCCTCCGTGTCATATGCTTTGCGTATACTAGGCATTCCAAAGATGGCTGTTGAATTGAAAAACGTTTGTGACAGTCTGCACGTATCACTTTTTTTGGGGTGGCGGGGCTTGAGCTGAAGAAACCTTTCTGGACTGACTCATGTCAGACTTCCTCAGAGTTTGTGGGTTGTGTTCACTGATGTGATACTTGGTTTCTTATTTGTTCTACTTATTCTTTCTGAAGTGTAAAAGAACCAAGATTTGGAGTGAGGAAATTTGGCTCCATCTCTGCTAAGTTACTGTGGTTGGGACAATCATTTAATTCCTTTAGGTTTGATTTTTAAAGTTTTAATCCAAAGGATGGAAGGAAGGGCAGAGGGATGAAACAATATGATACCTAAAGTCTTCTTGCGACTCAGAATTCTGATTTTTGGCTCAACCCCTAGTACCGCCAGAGGGAAAATTCTGATTTGGGGTATATTGGCTCCTTGAAGAGGTCATAAACCTCTCCAATGCAGACTTCTCTTTCTGCCATGTGAAAGAGAAATGCCCTCAACATAGATGATGTTTAATAGATTCTTCAAATCTGCTACCCCACCCCTCTAATAAGGAAGTTATACCAGAGGAGGGACCTGCTATCCCACAGGGCCTCTCGGATACAGTCTAGGAAATGCTGGGCACCCGGGGCCACCTCACAGTGAGACTCATGTGCAAGGCACACTGGTGAGCTTTGGCTTTCTGAGCAGTTGTGTTTATGGTTGGTGCTGCTTGCCTCGGTGAGATCATTACCCTCAAGTAATGAGAGCTGCGTGTGACATGGTTGAAATCATGTCCCTCGCCTGAGATGGAGAACTCACGTGAGGCTGAGTGGGGCCCATTATCCCAACAGCACTCACAGGAATGCTAAGTCTGGCAAATATGAACTGGAGAGCCGCAGCAGCCATCAGGAGCCCTGCCTGCCACCTTGTCACTTTGGGGTGTTTTCTGGTTTTGTTTCCCTTGGCTTCAGTATCGCATTTATCTCTCCCTCCATTCACCCTTCTTCCTCTTCTGAAGCAAACACAGCACTCCCCCGTTTCCTCCATTCGTCTAGACCTAGAAATCCCGATGTTCTCATTCATCCCAGAGCAGAATGTGTTCCCTTTTTACTAAATGATGCACAATCCGCTTATTCATCGGTTTGCCTCTGTGCCCCCGCCTGGGCATTGAAATCACTCTGAAGACGACGCTCCTGCAGGCAGCTGCGGGTGAAATAGATGGGCTGGGAGAAGTGCTCAAAGCTTCTGCTGCTGTCTGCTGGGCTAGCTTTCCTCGGAGGAGGAGGAGGAAGTGGCGCTGAGGATGAGCCTGCGTTGGTGGGAGAGCGAGGGACCTCGGAGGGAAGAAAGCCCAACTCACATCTTCATAGATATAAAGCAAATGCTCAGACGGAATGGGGAGGAGTTGTGGTTTGGGTACAAACCGCAGAGGAAATGAAGGACATTGCCACTTTCCAGATTGTCCTTTTTAGATTTAGGCAGCATTTAGGGAAAGCCGTTCGCCCTACCCACCTCCAGGAGCACCAAGCACAGCCGTCTGTGGTCTTGTTTAGACTTGTTGTTTAAAGGATAAGCTATAAAGTGTATCCATTCCTACACCTGTTGTCTTGAAGGAGAAAGGAGAGGATTGGAGGGCTCCGGAATGAGGTGGGAGGAAAAGCCCTCTTCCCCTGTGACCTCGCAGCGGCCAGCATTCCTGGCCACTCCCCTTTGTTTTCCTAATAGAGACCTTCGGACTGTTTTGATTTGGTAAAGGTTATTAGTAGCTCTGGGTCTTTTATTAAGGGGTCTATTGTGTGCTTTTTTTCTCCCCCTTGTATTATTTCTGAGTAGTAGGTGTTATTACTGCTACTTTTTTTTATAGGTAAGAAATTAAAGCCAAAAGGAAAAAAAAAAAAGAAAAGGAAAGGGAAAAAAAAAGAAAGAAAGAAAAGAAAAGCCAGCAAGTCATCCTTTGATCTTGAACTTTGTGCTCGGGTGTATTTGAAGGGAACACTTGAGCTCTGCCTTGCCACTTTCAAATCTAGTTTTAGAAGTATTTCAGGCATCAGTGTCACACCCTTGAAATTCAGGTTTCAAATGTGGATAATTACAAAGATGACCAGGGGTGAATTATTGAACCCATTTAAGCTGCATGTGAAATTCTATGTCTGCCTGTTATGACAACCACTTGAGCCTCTTTATTGGAGACTTGTTAGGGCTGCATGAATGACAGACGCACTACCATCATACTGCCCTGAGTCCAGTGAACTCCCCAAAGTGATGCCCAAGCCTCCCTCTGTGTTCGCCTTCTGAACAAGCCTGAGAAATGCTAAACTGCCCGAGAAAACCGTCCATTCCTTAAATCACCCTCCCCACTCCTGTTACTCTCCCTCTTGAGAAAAAGGTACATGGAGGTATGTTAGTTAGCCCCCAACGAGAGAGCCCATGATTCTCAACAACAAACAAAAGTGTAGGCTGTTGAATTCCACTCCTCTGAAGTCTGAAAGTGGGAGTGGTGTTTGGGCTCTATTGTTCTGGTACTGCAGTAGGAAAAGGAGTATTCTAAGCCCCCGGCCTCCCTGTGCCCAGGACCCAGGACCCTGGACCCTCGATGCAGCCTTGCCTCAGGCTGCTCTTTCTGGACGCTTTCGTTCACTGGAGGGCCAGTGGCAGATTCCAGGCCTCAGCTGCTTTTGATCAATCCCCATCCCCCATCTCCCCCACCCCCACCTCTTCTGTGGTGATTTTGCAAGAGTTTTAGACCCCGGTGACTCTCCTTGCCTGTGTCTGGTTTTGATTGCAGTTTTATCAGGATTGTGTATCTAGCTGAATTTGAAAAGCTTTTCTTTATTTCTTCCCTGAGTGTTCTATACCAACTTCCAAATCTGGATGGTTTTCCAGATTTTTTTTTTTTTTTAGATATAATATTTGTTTATTTTCCTGCTGACAAGAGTAAGCGCCACTCACAGTAGAGAATTAGAAGAATCAATAAATGAGTAAATTGAACTTAAGAAGAACTTTTTAAAAAGAACTCTTAAAAAGCAAATAACCTGAGTTGGAAATGAAACAGGAAAACATCCCTGTTGGTGTATGTTTGCAAACCCACATGTTTGCCAAACTGGCCTAGAAATGGAAATATATTTTGTGTCCTGATTTTTTTCCCTGAGCACTTCCTTGAATACCATAAAGATTTATATCTATATAATATTCCACCTCGTGAATGTACTGAGGCTTAGTGTATTAAATACCAAGACTCGCTTTGGTATAGGGGTTAGCAAAATGGCAAAGGAACAACAGGCTGGTTTGTGTTGTGCACACCTTTCCCCCGCTTTTCCTCTGTCTACATGCTTACCAAAGTATGAAAGGAAAATAGCATTCCAGAGCACATCAGAGTTGTGTGGTATTCATGAAGGCAGCGCATCTGAGGCTCAGTCACGTTTCTTATTTACATACTGTCGTTGGTTGGGTTTGCCACGAAGACTCGGACCTGCAAGCTCCAGGTCCACCCTTTACAGAAAGCAGGTTACTGACTTGTTCCCAAGCACGCAGTCTCCCGTGCTGCCCATGAGAGTGTCCATTTGGTAACACACACAGTAGGTGGAGAGCTGGCCCTGACTGTGTGCAGCCTGGCTCAGCGCCTCAGCACTGGATAAACTGAACGTCTGGGCTTTTGCTCCAATCTTAGTGCCCCCATCTTGGAGGTTAAAGTAGAGGTTGGATACCCAGTGTCATCTTCAGACACACTAGAGGCAAGCCTACACTACCTGAGACGGCGTCTGAAAAACTCAAATATTTACTGTGTGTTCATCACATGCTAAGTGCCCATGAAAAATGAAATGTGGGTATATTTTCTTGCTTATTAATTATAAGCTTTTTTTTTTTAACACATCTAAGTGATTTCTTTTTCCTGTCAATATTCTGCACGAAATGTTAAAATTAGACTCAGGCTCAGGCCCATTTGTACTTTATTTGTATTTTTTTGTCTTTTTAGGAATTCTTTTCTTTCTTTTTTGAAGATGCATATATATATATATATATATATATATATATATATATATGGAGAGAGAGAGAGTACACTGTAGCTGTCTTCAGACACACCAGAAGAGTGCATCAGATCCCATTACAGATGGTTGTGAGCCACCATGTGGTTGCCGAGAATTGAACTCAGGACCTCTGGAAGAGCAGTCACTGCTCTTAACCTTTGAGCCATCTCTCTAGCCCCAGGAATTCCTTTCTAAAACTTTAAAAATGACACGTATTTATGCACGTGTGTGTCTGTATGCATCCTCATATGTATGTGGGTGCTCGAATGCTATAGTGTACATGTGGCGCTCAGAGGGCGACTTTTGGAACCCTTACGAGGTGAGTTTCAGAGCTGAAACTCAGGTGACCCGTCTCTGCAGCAAGCGCTTTTACTCGCGGAGCCATCTCACCAGCCCAAGAGTTCTTTATATATTAAAACGTTAATTAATTTTCAGTCGCATTTGTTGGAAAAGCTTTGTTCCCATCAGGTCCCTGCCTTTTAACTTTGTGATATTTTTCACATACAGAATTTTGCATTCATATGAAATAAAATCCGATTATTTTTTTCTTTGAGCTTATTCTAAGAATATCCATCTTTCCCTGTGGCCGAGTTTACATCAGTAGATACCTATATCTCCTTCCTTTTATTTTAATGGACTCATTTTTTTATGCCCATTTATGACTTCAGCTCTGGAAGTTGTGCTAGATGAGATGAGATCTTAAGATTTACACCTGAACAGGAGAACCATTATTGCAATATTATTTGTTAAGTAATAAGTTTTTCACTTATATGCACCTCTGCTAAATTCCTGTGTCCTTGATGTGTTTCTGCCCCACATTCCAATTACTGTCAATCTTGAGTGTGTATGTGTGTGTGTGTGTGTGCACATGAGTACGGATCTGTGAGTGTTTGTGAAAGAGTATGTGTATACACATAGTCATTGCTGATCCCTTGTGATACATACCTTATCTTTCTCTGTTAGGGCTACAGCGGGCTCAGACTCAGGCTAGAATTTTGGATTTATGGTTTGTTTTCCAGCTCCTCCCATGTGGGGGTGGTGGGAGTTGCCTCTTTGTGTGACTGTTGATTCTGATTCTCCCATTGTGATTGTGAGTTTCAGTAGCACCATCCCTCCCATTGGTCTGTAAGTCTGGAATGTAGTATAAACTTATCTACGAAAAGTACACAAACTATCAGGAGCAGTCCTACGCAGCCAGAGATAGAACAAGGGCCAGGTCCTTACATACTTGAACCAGGAGCCACTGGGCTCATTCACAACCCGTCCAGGTGATAAAGGTTTGTGCTTCCTACCTCACAGGTTAGAGGTTTTCTGGCCAAACAGCATCAACCAGCATAAAAAGAGCAAATCCCACGAATGGGCTCCCAGTAGAGCTGTTACATGATGCGGAGCCCCTAACCTTCTGTTAGCGGCTCACCCCAACCTGCCCCTGGTTCACAGTGGAGTTATTTCATTTACCAGGTGTGAAAATTGGATTTTACCACGGAGAAGGGGAGTTATTACCTACCAGGTCAGGGGAGCGGAGCTTGTGATGGATTTAGTAGGAGAGCTTTGCTATGCGTGGAACATATAATTAGAGATGTGCTTCTTCCTTTAAAACTGAACTTGCTGTCTTTGTCATTTTAGTAGTGGATCTTCTTCTTCTTCTTCCTTCTTCTTCTTCTCCTCCTCCTCCTCTTCCTCCTTCCCCTGTGTTTCTGTCTGCCAGCTACTCTGCTTGTAGACTGCACACATCCTACCTCAAGTCTGAATATTTTATAGTGCACCATTCTGCCAAGAGCAGGACCTCAGGGGTCTGACAAAGAATGTAGCTCTGGGGTGGAGGTTGCCTGTGGTGGGTCTGTGGATATTAGAGGCATAGCAGGATTCTGAGCAAGGGAAGGGATGATAAAGTAAAGTTCATGTTAATTAATTGCTATATAGTCTGGGCCTCAGTTTGACAAACGTATTAGGGTCACTCTGAGACCCTCTAATGAAAGAACTCAAATCAGGAGTTTAGATTTAATTACTTGTTGTTAGAGGCTATATAACTCAAAGTTAGTGCCTGGTTAACTACATTTGCTCTTTAAAAAGACACCTTGTTTACTATCTTGGTGAAGGCGGCTGAATTTATCTTTGTTTAGCATTTCTAGCACACTTCGCTCTCTCTCGCTGAGAGCTTTGAGTTTATTTATGTGTGTGCATCGGTTGCTCTTTGCAGCACTCCCAGGAGATGAGTGGGTGATAAGTTTTATTATTGCCTGGATTTTCAACAAGAAAACAGACCAACTGGGAGCTCCTGAGAAGAAAAGGGGGAACTCGCCTGAGTTTACAGCCCACAGTTCCTGCCTGCCCTCTTGTTAGAGGACCCTTGACAAAATGGTAATAGGTTCAGCCTGTGTCCCCTGTCATTGGACCACCTGTGCCCAAGCCCACATCCCACTAATTACAGCAGGATGCTCCCCCGAAATCGAAAGTATGACTTACTGGGCCCTCTATGCTGAACACTTCCGCCTAATGCACACGTCTTCCTTTCTGAGCACCTCAGCCCCTGCTTTCCTCCTAGAAGAACCCGTGTATTCCCAACACCCATTTCCACTCTCTGATGTTACCTGTGACTCAGCCTTCCTCCCGCTTCCTGTACTCAGTGAGGCACATTTCTCCTTTCCCTTCCCTTCCTCTGCCATTTCCACAGTCCACCCCCTTGCCCTTACATGGGCCCGTGGCGTGAGTGAGCTGAGTCTCTACATACTACGTCCTAAATTGCACTGCCCCCTCAAATCCTGTCATGGCCATGGTGATCCTTCTGACTCTGTTCCTAACCCCTTCCCCGCCCCGCCCCGCCCTGCCCCCCACCCTGCCCCCCACCCTGCCCCACCTTTCTTGTCAACCTTCTAGGCAAAGAGCTACAGGAACAACCAGTAGACTTCGGCAAGCCCACTTTGCCCACAGAGGGTCTGACTCAACAGATCTTCACAGTTTGGAAGCTTTCAGTTGAACCAATTGGCTCTCCGCTTTTGGAAGCCCGTAGCACTCTGGTTCCGTTCATGCCTGTCTCATCAAGCCAGGATACACGTTTTGCCAACCCTGTCCCCACTTGTTGAAAAATTTCTCATGATAAATTTAAGGACAAATCAAATGTATCCTGCTCCTGTAAGAGCCTTCTGGTTGTCGGGGAAGGGTCGGATACGAAGCACTTGATGTTGTGCTCCAACATATACTGCGTGCGCTCCTACATCTAGTCCCATCTCTTGTCTCATCGCCCCTCCTAACTCTAAAACTCCCAGAATCCACACTGGAGGCTCCGTTTAGGGTGTCTTCAGGAACTCTGCGGACTCAGCTTACTTCTTGGATATATTTATTACCATGCTAGGTTCGTCATCCTGGTCCCAGGAAGCTCTAAGTCACTCCCTTGTGTGCTTCCTGGACCGTTATGTCCCAATAGAGAAGCCAACAACAGCAACTAACTTGTATTTATCTGTTTATCCTCAACCCTCAACGTGGAAGGCGCAGGACCTAGCACGGGCTCAGCTGACTCCAGACTCGGCCCTTCTAGAACACGCGGGAATGCCCACCTTGCCTCCTCAGCCATCTCCGGACCAAGCTGACTTTGTCTGGGAAAAGCGGGTTTTCCGCTCTGTCTCTTTTGAACCTGTTTTATCTCCCCTGCTAGACTGCAAACATCCTTGAGGGGAGGAACCGAGGAGGATGGATGGGCTCTCTATCCCCAAGCCTGGATCCTTCCCTTGGCCGCAGGTCAATAAACGCTTGTTTAATTGAATTGTAGGATGCTGCGCTCAGCTAGCTGCTAAACAACCCCATTTAAGGGGTTAACTAATAACACTCAGAGAAGTTCTTCTCCTTCGGGGGCATTTGCATTTTAATGGGAATCTTAAAAACCCAAAGGGAATGTTCTCTAATGGTGGGATCTCAGGCATTGGGAAAGGCTTTTTTTTTTTTTTTTTTTTTTTGGTAGTCGTTCAAGATGGGGACAAGAAAGGTTCCCCTACCCTAGGGTCATGGAGGGCTTTTGTGTAATGGGACCCCAGTCTTGTAAAGCATATGAACAGAAATATTTTAAGTACTTAAAATTAAATACATGCTATTAAAAACTAATTATAGTGAAATACAACGTTCTAAATAAACAAACAAAATTTGCAATATAATAATATGTATGCTTCTGATTAAGGCATTAGTAAAGTCTGCACAGGTCCAATAACTATTGTAATATTGTCATAGTGATAACTAGTTATGGTATTTGGATTATCTGTGATTTTATTGGCAAAAAAAAGAAACAAAAACCAAAAAACCTAGACTGTTCGTTCTGCCTTGGTCTGTTATTCACCTGAGGTGGGGGATGGGGGTACAGGGGATCCACCCTACAGGCTTGTCCTCATAGCAGACTGTCCACCGCTGAGCTGTAGTCCCAGCTCTGTTACACATCCATGGCTGAGGGAAATGAACTGCACAATTCACCTCAGATTCTCTGTGAGTTGCTTCTGTTCTCAGAGTCCAGTACTGGGACCAAACAGCTTGATCCCAGAGTACAGCAGGGTCGTCTTGGTGACTGAAAACTGAGAGGACCTATCATTTTATTGCTGGGGAAAGACTCCCTAACACCGGTGTGATTACTAGTTTGGGTGTAAGTACTTTTGTAATTCTTTTAACAGCAAAACAGAGACAAATTTTCAATCCATTCCCAGATAATCCTGTATGTTTACTCACTTAGAGGTGACCTTCCACAGGCAGATGTTCCCCAGGTTTTGGGGTGGGGGTAGGGAGGGAGTGTGCACACACCCTCCTCTCAGTGAACGAGGGCTTACAGCTTCTAAAACCTTTTCTATTTGGGACTTTTTTCATCTGATAAATTTGTATGTCACCCTGGATATGTAGGTCTATAAAATAGTCATACAGCTTAAACATTTACTGGTAATTTATCATAAGAATATATTTTAAAACAGTTCTTTAATATGCATATAATTTTTACCATTTATTAAAGATGAAAGCAAATTTGCATACTAATGAGATTGATGTGCCTGTTTATTTTTATATAAAGAATTAAATCCTGGCTGAATATTTGACACTGCAGGATGTAGACCCTCCCCAGTGCTTTTCAGTGTTGATCAATATATTTGATTTTGTTATTGTCAATGCTGAGAACTCCACGTCACTTAAATATTCAGTAAATAATGGCAGAGTATGTTTAAGGCCATTTTGGTCAATCTGTCCTCATCTGAAACCAAAATTCATTTAATGACTTTTTATCATAAACTCAAGCTGCTCAGGCAGGAGGTTTTCAGAGGGTGACACGCTTTTTGTTTGAGATCGATGCACAGGAGATAAATACAGCAATGGCTGTCTTCCAGTTTTGCTCGGTACCCTCGAACTGCAAGTACTATGCTGTTTAGGAAGAAACCACACCAGTTACTAAGCTGTTACTATGAGGACAGTCAACTAGAGCTAGATTTTTTTTTTCTCAAATTATTTTCCAAGCAAACAGCAAAATCCACTTTTCAGAGTCTGACAGATCAAGTCACTTAAAGTAGCTGGGCTGTGGTGGTATACGCCTCTAGTCCAAGCACTCCTGGGAGGCAGGGGCAAGTGGGTCTCTGAGTTTGAGGCCAGCCTGGTCTACAGAGTAAGTCTAGAACAGCCAGGGCTACACAGAGAAACCCTGTCTCGAAAAACAAAAACAACAACAACAACAAAAGTTACTCAAACTAAAAGTTTGAGGATATAATTTTAACAAGTTCCAAAACAGAATGAAAATTGGTATGAACATCTGCATGCCTTTGTATTATACAGAAATGACATTTTCTAAGTGTTCCCAACTAAAAGCAACAGATAATCTGTATACTTCTACCTCTCAGGCTAGCAAAGAAAGAGATAACATTATTATACTAAATACTTACTGAATTAAGGGCATGATTAGGACTTTCTTAAATCAAATGTAGTCCTGGTCAAAGTTACACTAACTTGATATTTACATGTCAAAGAATGACAGTAGGAAAGTAGGAAAAGGTTTTCCTTTCCTTAAACCAAAGATCAGAAATCTTTGTGTGTGCAGGAAAAACCACTGCGGTTGGTCCATAACAAACATACAAGGACCTGAACTGTGAGCGGAGGTGTCAAGCCCCTTTGTTGGTATCACGTGATATGGGCGGGACAGACTAAGCATGTTTTGGGGATTAGTTGTGGTTGTGCCTTTAGAAACCCTTCACTACTGCCAATGTTTTGGTGACACCCGCCCCCTTCCAGCTATGCTGTAGTAGGCCACAGCCCACACTTTACAACGCCGGGGCTTAAAGGATGGATATAAGTGAAGTTTAATAGGAGCTGGTGTGTCCTTACCTGGACGATTGCATCTCCTCCTTAAAACTCTTGCTAATGATTATATGTGCCTGTACGCATTTAACTATTTACTATCGTGTGTGTGTGTGTGTGTGTGTGTGTGTGTGTGTGTGACTGTGAGTCTGTTTGATCTGTGTATACAGTTGCATGGGCCTACGTGGCCATGCAGAGACCAGAACAGGCCATTGAGTGTCATTCTCCGTCACTCCACCTATTCCTTGGAGGCAGGGTCTCTCACTGAACCTGGAGCTTGTGTTTTCTCAGCTATGATGCAAGTCAGCACAATGCAGACATCCTCCTGTCTCCACACACTTCAGAGGTCAGGTTATTGGCCTTAGGCAGCATGGGACAGCCAGGATGCTGGCATGTTACATGGGCGCCAAGATGTGGGCTCTGGTCCTTCCGTCCTTACGAAGTGTAGCAAGCGCTCTTGACTACTGAGCCTTAGCCCTTAAATCATGGTCTTAAAGACAGTGACACCGAGGGAGTCCCCTGGGGGGGGGTCTTCTTTTTTTCTTGCATACCTCATCCAGCCTGTCACCTCTGTGTTTCCAGACTCCTCTGTCACCTCCCCAGGGTCTCTTCTTCCATGTTCAGTTGTTCACTTGTAAGTCTAAAATGTAACTCTGTTTCTTCTTAAATCATCTTCGCTTTCCTAAAATGGCCAGTTCCTTGTGCTATCATCCACATACCACAGAATGTATACACTTTGTGCAAATTAGCCAAGGTTGTCATTATGTGGCTCTAGAATACTTTCTTCATAATCTCTGCTTGTCTATAGTTAAGAGATGCAGAGATGCAGTTCGGTAGATGATTACATACCCAGTATACAAGGCCCACGGTTTTATCCTCATACGAAATAAATAAATAAAAATAAGAACATTACCAAGGTGGTCCATCCTCATTCCTACCCACACTAATCACTTTCTATGTGAATTTTTATTTACTGGGCATTTCATATAAGTGAAATCAAGTAACATGTAGGTCTTTGGTTTTTTGTTTGTTTGTTTGTTTTTATGTATATATCTTGCCTCTTTCATTTACCACAGTAATTGTAAAGATACATTGATACATTTATACTCCAAACCACAGATAAACCATATTTGGTTTACACATACATCAAGCAAGCATTTAGGTTGTTTGCACCATTTGACTAAGAATCACCCTTAGTGATTCTTAGTTTAGTACCATGGTACTACACCCTTAGTGTAGTACCATGATTTCACTTCTCCTAGGAAGAAACCTAAAGGTAGAGTTGCAGGGTCACAAGGAAAACTCAGGCTTAATTCCCCCCCACCACCATCCAGAAAGGGTTTCTCTGTGTAACCCTGGAACTCAATCTATAGACCAGGCCCTGAACTCGGAGATCAGCCTGCCTCTGCCTCCGGAATGCTGGGATTAAAGATGTGTGCCAACGTCGCCCTGCCAGGTTTAACTTTTTAAGAAGCAAGTAAACTATATTCAAGGTGGCTGCATCATTTTATTTACGTTCCTATATGGGGGGGGGCAGAGAGAGAGAGAGAGAGAGAGAGAGAGAGAGAGAGAGAGAGGATGTCTGTCTTCGTCAACACTCGGTATAGTGTACTTCCTTTCACTGTGGTGGCATCTCACTGCAGATCGGGATATGTTTTCAAATCTTCCCTTTCTGACCACAGTGCCTTCCCTATCTACTAGTTCCTAAACTAGAACATTCAGTGTATGTTAGTGTTGTGTGTGTGCTGGGCCAGCTCCAAAATGGCCTTCTTCCTAGCAGGGTCTTCCTGCATCATCTCCTACGAGGATACCTGACCCTAGACCTGTATTTCGGCTGCTTTCTTTGCCAGCTGCTCTTTCTGCAACCTTCCCCAAGCTGCAGGTTAATAGTTAGAATAGCAACGTGCAAAGGGCAGGCGTGGGTGTGGCACCAGGAAAGTCTCGGCCTTCCCTGCAGCAGCCCTACATAGTTCCATGGCCGTGAGCTAGTCCTGCAACTTCTCAAAGCCCGGTTCTCTCATTAACCTCCCTGCGCCTCCCCCCTACCCCCACCCCCGTTTTCTCATGAGCTAATAATAGAAGCTGAGTTATAGAGTTGTTCTCTAATAGAATTAGCTTAGAAAGCCCTTAGCATGATGCCAGGTAGAGAAAGCACTCAAACCAGGGTTGGCTTAGAGTGTTAATGACTGTATTATTATAGCTTCTCTGAAGCTAGCTGTCTCCTGGTCCAGTCACATGATTTGCATAAGGATCACATGTGGCTGTAAGTGTGGAAATGCTTGGAAGAATACTATGCAAATGTCAGCCGCAAAGTCTCCCTTGCTCAAGGGTTAGGTGCTATGGGGCAGCAGCTAGAACACAGGTTTTGCCACCAGCCTCACATTTAAGTCTTGGACCTTCCATGCTATTTAACAACTGTGAGGTCTGAAAAAGTTATTTACCCTCTCCAGATTGGTTTGTTCATCTGTAAAATGGGTGCACAGTTAGAAGTCACAGCCAGAGGGATGCCATAGGAAGGAGGCTGCAGCACAGAGTTGAGTCAACTGTATGTAGCCTTCTCAGGTCTTCTTCTTTTTAATTAACAATGTATCTTTTCTATGCTTTCCCTAGATTGTTTCTTTTAATTAATTCTCATTGCATTAAAAAAAAAAGTTTTTTTAGGTAGACAGCGATAAGGCTTATGCTGTTAATCCCAACACTTGGGAGGCAGAGGCAGGCAGATCTCTGAGTTTGAGGCCAGCCTGGTCTATAGCGCAAGTTCCAGGACAGCCAGGGTACATAGAGAAACCCTGTCTCAAAGAACCAAAAAAAGAAAAAAAAGAAAAAAAAAAGAAAAATTTTTTCATTTGTGTTCATACATGTAAGTCCGTGAGGATGTAGGCCCTATGGGCAGGTGCCCTTGGAGGCCAGAGGAATGGGTAAGATTTGAAGCTAGCCATTGCAGGGAGTTGTGAGCCAATTGAAGTGTACACTTAGGTCCTCTGCAGCGAGCGCTCGGAGCTGCTGGGCCACCTCTGCAGTTGTCTCCCTGGCTGTGCTCCCTACTGACCCTAGCATGTGTCAGACAGGCTGCAGTGGCGACAGAGCCAGCTCCGACTCAAGCTGACTAACTGGCTTTAACCTCAGCTCCACACTTCCGGCTGTCAGCTTCAGGCTAGCTACTTCTCCCAGAAAAGCAGTTCATACCTCCTGGGGTTTCCTGTGTATTAAATAAGATAATATAAATTGTCTGAGCGAGTGGTTGGCCCGTGCTAACTGCTCTGTAATGTCAGCTGTCACTCGGATCATTTCTAACGCACTTCGTCTTTCTTAGTTTTTGATTCACAGCTACACATCTACTGTGTTCTTTTCCGGTGTCTGACATGGCACCTTGTCTGTCCCTCCTGGTCATCTTTTCTTCTTGCATCCACCAGGTCATATTCTTACAAGGCCATTTTAACCCCTGACCCTTCAAGAAACTGTCACTGCTTTCCCCAGACTCCCCACTCAGGATTCGTTTTCCTTTTCTCTGGAAGTCTGTGGGGTTTTTTGTTTGTTTGTTTGTTTTTTCTTTTAAGCCTTCCTGTAATTCATTTGAGGTCTTAACTGTTATTAAACATTTTTTATGGTTGTTTCTGGAACTGAACTACACGATTTCTTCAGCTTCTATAGCTGTCTCTCTCACTCCTGCCTAATTTTCCTTAATGATCAATGGTAAAAGATTAAACATGTAAAACAATAAAAAGTTCAGTGCAGGGTTCTTCAGCCATCTGTATATTGCACTCAGTTCCTGAGAGTCAAGACCTCTAGCCTGGCCCAAATGGTTTATTCTCAAACGCAGAGGGGAGCAAGGCATGGGTGATGAAGAGCCCCCAAGATCAAGGTCAGAGCTACTTTAGTTGGCAAAACTTGCCTTTCTGGGCACTAAAGAGCTTGTTTTTGTTTTCCTCTGACTTCTTGGCATCTCTCTGCAATTTCAACCCCTTCCTGCAGTCCCAGAAGGGATGGCTGCCCTCCGAGCATCTCTCTGCCTGGCTTCAATTTCTGAGGGAAGACCTCTAGGTTTCAAAATTAGCTTTTTCTTTCTTCCCACAATATTCCTTTGGTGCGGTCTGCAGCCTCAGAGGATATGACTATGATCAGATAACTTCTTAGAATAAAGCAGAGTTAACCCTTTATTATGCCCACCCCCCCCCCAGGCTTGAGGGAAGTCCAAAGGTATTTCTTTCTAATGGCAGAATTTAAAGGATCAGGCCAGGAGCATTAGAGATATCTCCTCCCCTCCCCTCTCTTTCTTTTGGTTTTTTGGAGACAGGGTTTCTCTGTATAGCCTTGGCTGTCCTGGAACTTACTCTGTAGAGCAGGCTGGTCTCGAACTCAGAAATCCACCTGCCTCTGCCTCCCAGAGTCCTGGGATTACAGACATGCGCCACCACCGCCCGGCCATTAGAAAGATCTCAATGAGTAAGGATGGGAGTAAGGATGGAGGGAACATTGTGGGGGATTTCTCAGGGCCCCTAAAATCTCTCCCTCTGACCCATCCCACTTTGGACAAATATAACAATAACCAACATCTATTGGGTAGTTATTTTGTCTACTTTGGGCAGTATACACACTATCTGTACATAGCCACTCATAGTCACTTATTCCCACAGTGCTTAATGAAGAAAACTATCATCCTTACTCCATACCAGGAGGTCTGGCACAGTCAAGTTCTTTTCCTAAGATCACGGCTTACTGACCACGAGCCCCTCCGCCCAGAAGTAGCTTTCACCAGATACGAATTTTGGGAAAGCAAAGGAGCGCCCTCTCTGAGGAAAACCTAGATGCCATCATAACAAATATAAAAAGTGCCCTGTGTGGGACACTGCATGGAGGGAGGCGTTGGCTGAGCCAGCCGTCTGAACCTCTAGTGCCTCTGCCACACTGAAGCAGGGTTTCCTTAGCCCTTCCCCTCAAATAATGGCTCTCCTCTGACTGCCATTTTGCTTTCTTGCCTCTGCGCTGCTACTTGCTTCTCGCCCTCTTTCTTGCCTTGTGGCTATTTATACACATCGTCACGCAGCTGAGCTCTTGCCCATTGCTGAGTCCTCTGCTTGGCTGACTCCTACGCGTTCCTTACGATTCTGCTTGCGTCTTTTTGCATTAAGTCTCCTGTCTACCTAGATATATTTCTTTTGCATGCATTCAGTATGCAGTAGTTATCCGTATCAGTTATTATAATTGATTATAAATGTTTACTTATCAGAATTTCTTCTAACTAGACTCCAGATCCCAGCATCAGGGAGGGAAAATGCCTTATGTTTCCCTTTCTATTTTGAATTTTTAGTATTTTGCAGGAGGCACACAGTGGGCACTTACTCAACATTTTAATTTTTAAATGAAAGAACTGTCCAAGTCTGGTGACCTCATTCCCAGGACTGCACATCCCTTAATACACCCTGCATTTAGTAGACCCTTGATAAAAAACAGCAGGGATATGTGATTCAAAAACAAAACAGACACCCAGGCGGTGGTGGTGCACGCCTGTAATCCCAGCACTTGGGAGGCAGAGGTAGGCAGATTTCTGAGTTCGAGGCCAGCCTGGTCTACAGAGCGAGTTCCAGGATAGCCAGGGCTATACAGAGAAACCCTGTCTCCAAAAAACCAAATCAATCAATCAATCAATCAATCAATAAATAAATAAACAGACATAAATGTCTGCTCTCATACTTAGGTGTAGGTTCCAGTTGTGATGTAAAGAAGTGAATTGAGTGAGGAAAAAAAGGGGAGGGTGTTGCCTGAAGTTCTTTCTTTCTGTTTGTTGTTGTTTTGTTTTGTTCAAGATGGTTTCTCTGTGTGACCTGGCTATCCTGGAACTAGCTCTGTAGACCAGGTTGCCCTTGAACTCACACAGATCACCTGCCTCTGCTTCCTGAGGGCTGGGATTTAAGGAGTGTGCCACCATTGCCCAGAGTTTCCTGGCTAAAAAGTATAGTCCAATATCCAAAGTCAGGTCCACATGACTCTGAAGCCAGTATTATTCCATATTGTTAGGTTCTCAGAGTAGACGAGTACCAGAGAACCAAGGGGCCTCAACACGGGTCCTGTCTGGAGGAACAGGCACTGTGTAAACTGGAGGACATGTGGACATCTTTAGGAAGTCGTGTTAGGAAAGTGACTGACAAAGAGAGAGCCTGGAACCAGGACTGCTGTCCAACAATCCCCCCTTGGGAAACAGAAAAATAATAAACGACTAAAAAAATAAAAGGGATTTCTGGCTGCTGGGGCTAAGAACACGCAGAGCAAGAGAGTCGGAATTACCCCCAGTGTGGGGCTGAGTGACAACACAGAGAACTGAGAAACGTGACTTGACTTTAGAAGATGGCGAATTTGGTTTTGACCTCTCCGTGGAGATAAGCTGAGTAGCTAGAAATACAGCAACAAATTCAAGGGAGGCTTGAACTAGCTAGACTGGGGGGGGGGGAGGGCAGGGGATACTGGTCATACGCAAAAAGAGATGACTGAGCTTGGGAGAAGAGTCAAAGACCTTAGAAGCATCTACAGTCTGCAGTGAGGGACACGCAGAAGAGCTTCAGTCAGTAAAGAAGACAAACCTAGAATAGCATCTCTGTGGGAACTGAAAAGGCTGGAGGAGAAGGCTAAGGTGGGAAGATAGTTACTGGTGGGTCTGGCAGCTGGGATGGGCTGGACGCGGAGGATGTATTGATAGCCTGGCTGGAGTATTTACAAACAAAGAAACCACTGTGTGGGTTGTTTTTTGGATGGATTAGGATGAAAAAAAAAAGGGAAAGAGGGAATCACTCTAGGATTTTACTAAAGAAAGAGATCCAGGCCAAACAGAAGGCAAAAACATCTTTGTCTGGTTTTCCCAAGGCGGGATGAAACAAGACAAACCTTACGGTGTAGGAGCATGAGGGACCGCACTTGGCATAGTTTCTATGGGAATGACACAGACAGCAATGAGAACATACAAGGGTCAGTAGGCAATACTGAAGTTTAATTTATGTCTCATTGAGTTCCGCTTGGGATCCATTTTCCAGCTTAAGATGGTTCTAGTGCTGTCTGGCAGCCCACATATGGAAACAAAGTCCTGTTACACACGGGGAGCAGGGACTCCCACTGCCCAGCCGGTGGTCAAGGGTTCAAGGGAGGCTGCCTGGGTAAAGACTGTCACCTGCGTGCCCACTGTAATGCTCTGCCACTCCACAGACACTGAAGAGACTGTGTGAAAGGGAAGGGCCCAAGAGCAAAAACTAAAGAGTCTAGAGAGAGAACAGGAGAGAACAGGATTGTTGAGAAATGCGGGGAAGGTAACCAAATGAGTAGAAGCGAATCGATGCTTGGGGAAGCAGTTAACAAAGAAAGTGAAATAACAAATTAGTGGAACTTGGCCAGGGAGAGGGAAGTGGGACTCTAAGGATAGGTATGAGGAAGTAGTATGGAAATGGAGGTTAGAGCCCCATGGGAAAGCCCCTGCCACCAGGCAGGCTTTAGTCCCTACCTTTAATGTTCAGCACTGGAGAATGGCTCAGCAGTTTAGAGCACTGCTGCTCTTCCAGAGGACCGGGGTTCGAGTCCCAGCATCCACATGCAGGCTTAAGACCATATTTAACTCCAGCTCCAGGGATTCCCAGCTCCCTCTTCTGGCTTCTGAAGGCAGCAGGCACATGTGGTCTGTAGACACACAGGCAGGCTACATTTCCAATCGCACTGCCCTTGTTGTTGTTTGTTCGTCTGTTTTTCTGTATGAAGATGAGGACTTTTGGGGAGAAATGGGTGAAGCGCATGGAGCACTTAGGTTGTGTCAGGTTAAGCTGTGTGGACTACAGTCAGATTGGAAGAGGAGGAGGGGAGCTTCAGCCGTTTAGAACTCTGGGACAGGGCAGGTGGAATGTCACACCACTGGAATCTTAGGGAAGTCCGATGAGGAGGCCAGAGGCGGGACCACAGAGGTTGGAGCATGAGATAAAGCAGGGTGTTACCTACCAGGGGATCTGCCTATCACCCCATGGGACCATCAGGACGTTGTAAGTAGGACTGTTCCACGCCCACTATCTGCAGACCATGGATCACTCCAGAAAAAAATACAGGAGGGAAGGCGAGGGAACAGGGACTCCAGCCTCAGGAAAAAGACAGCCCTCCATGCTGTCAGGCAAAGATGAAGCTCTGAGATTCTTCTGTGAATTTTCACGGAGAGCCATTTCTCCTTCATGGCAGCCTAAAGAAGAAATATTTGAGGCCACCTCATCACTGGGCAAGTGACAAGAAGCCATTCCATGCTAAGCCTGCATTTTTCAGTCAGTGTGACCCTCAGTGGCATTCCTTCAGCACTGAAATTCACCAGTTTTGAACAGTAAGGAGGATAATGAATGAACACAGCGAGAAGAACCTATGGGCTTGCCGAGGGCCCTGACCCCGGCGAGAGTTTGTTAGGAACGACTGTAACGCTGACCCCGGCGGGCTGAGTGGCTCAAGCTTGCTCAGGTTTAATTCCACGGCTCCTAAGGTAACTAACTGCCTGTTCTCTCTGACAGTCACTAATACTGTTGGGAATGAGCAGTTCCTAGGAGTTAGGACTGTGCTGTGGTGCACTAGACTCAAATCCTAGTTCCTCACAGCAAGAGCAATCTTGGCAAATCATTAAATTTCCACATCAAAACTGTCATCTAAGAGCATGGAGAGATGGCTCAGTGGTTAAGAGCACTACTGTGCTCTTTCAGAGGACCCGGGTTCAAATTACAGCATTCATATGGTGGCCCACAGCCTTTTATAACTCTAGTTCCAGGGTGTCTGACAGAACCCTCTGTAGACACTGCAAACAAAGATACATGCAGGTAAAACACCCATATGCGTAAAAAATTAAAAAATATGTTTAAAAAATCTGTAATCTAAGAAATAAGATGGATTCTTCTCAATTATAGTATTTAGGCATGCTCATTAGGAACTGATACACAAGAGCTTTTGTCCCTTTAAGTTGGAAATAGGTGTCTATGGCCAGGTGTTGTTGTTGCACACCTTTAATCTCAGCACTTGGGGGGCAGAGGCAGGCAGATCTCTTGAGCTCAAGGCCAGCCTGGTCTACAGAGCCAGTTCCAGCACAGTCAGGCCTACACACCATAACAGAGAAATGTTGTCTTGAAAGCCAAAAGAAAGAAAAGAAATAGGTGCCCTGATGGAGAAGCCTGGTCTGTTGAAGAGCTGTCAGACTTACAGCATCCCGGCCCGGAGGCCACTGTGTGTTTATGGTCCTTACAAGAAGCAAGATTCAGTGGGAGGAGTCCAGCTCAGTCTATGAAAAGCCTGTATTTTTAGCAGTTTTGCCATTTGGAGGAAGGAGGATTTCACAGAGTTACTGGAATACCAAAAAAACCATCATGAGACGTCTGTTTACAAGATGCTTTTTGAAGAGTATCTCCGTTATCCACTAGTGTGTATACACGCACAGTCTGTCAGGCCCTTCAACACCAAAGGCAGGCCTTTGTCCAGTGAGGGCAGATGTGCGGATGCTAGAAAATTCAGAGAGCAAACACTCTAGTGAAAGAAACTATTGAGCAGAATATATGATATTTTAAAATGCATTTCTGTCCTGTGTGTAATATAGCTAAACTAACATTACTGTAGAGCTGCTAACCTTTACATTTCCTGATTTTTTAACACACTTAAGGTCTTGTTGCTTTTGCTTGTAGCCTAGTGTTGTGCATGTGATCCTTGTCTTTATTTTCCTTCCAATTCAGTAAATAATTTTTGAACTTTAACACATGGTTGCAAGAGAGTTTAATGCCTAGCAAAGAGCAGTTGAGTTGTTTTGCTTTTTGTTTTGTTTTGTGTTAAGTATATTATTGTGACAATCTGCCCTTTAGCTTGTTGACCAGCAGCGCCCTGAACTGGAATACCCGAGTCATGCTGGCTGGTGTTACGTCAACTTGACACAGCTAGAGTCATCTTAAAAGAACTCAATTGTGAGCGTGCCTCCATAAGATTTAGCTGTAAGGCATTTCTTAATTAATGGTTGATGGGAGAGAGCCCAGCCTATTGTGAGAGGTGCCATCCCTGGGCTGGTGGTCCTGGGGTCTAGAAGAAAGCAGACTGAGCAAGCCATGGCAGGCAAGGCAGCAAGAAGCACACCTGAAGTTACTGAATCAGCTCCTGCCTCCGGGTTCCTACCCTGTTTGAATTCCTGTCCTGACTTCCTTCAGTGATGAACTACAATGTGGAAGTGTAAACCACATAAGCCCTCTCCTCCCCAACTTGCTTTTGGTCATGATGCTTCATCACAGCAATAGAAATTCTAATGAGGACAGAAGTATTTTGGCACTGGTTTTCTCTTAGGAATACAATCTATATGAGCCGAGACCCTTTCCCTTACATTAGCAATACCAAATGTCTCTTACATACTTCTAGTTTGGTTGTCTTTCCTCATATTCGCACGTGACCTTTTCTCATGCCTCTTTTACAGAGGTTCTTAGATATGTGAAATCTAAAATTTCTAAAGCCAAAAGTTGACAGCTCCCTCCCCTCCCCCCAAACCCTTCAATTTCTTTTCTTACTTGGACTCCATTTGCTCTCTGGTTTATATCATTTAGACCTACCTGAGTCTCTTTTAAATTTATAAACTCAGTCTCCAAGAGAAAATATCTTGCCCTAGTTGTTCAGATTCTAAGCCAGGGAGAAACTATATGGGAACCCACATGGCCAGTTGTGAGTTTTGAGTAGATTGGAAAGTAGTGAGTGAACTTTATTATTTAGGGTTCTATTATACCATCCTTTACAATAGCACTGTTCCTTACAAGGGCACCACAAGAAAGGTTCCCTACTTTATAGAGAGAAGGAGGCAGTAGTGGCTGTCCACGTAGGTCTTTTGGTTATGTTTCTTGCTTCCATCTTCAGGAAGACTATATCCATTCTCAAGTACACAGAATTCACTTAACTATGTTAGAAACGCTTTGGACCAGAGCACAGAGTTGCAGGAGCATCTTTAAGATCGACTCCCGCAAGTACAAACTCAGAAGATTCGTAGGGTGGTTTTGTGTGGAGGGCAGGCAGTAACGATGGCTGGTCAAGGTAGTAACACCGGTCCCACAAAATAAGGATAACAGGAATCTCAGCAACGCACATTAACCAAGATGTGAAAAAGTGCAATCTAAAGAGCTAACATCTAACTTCACAAGGATAGTGCTGAACGCGCCGCCCTCGAATTCTCAGCAACAAAGCTCTTCCAAAAAATTAAGGGAGTGATACTGTAGTTGAGTGAAGACCTGGGGCCCAGGGCAGAAGGTGCTCTCTGGAAACCATAGGTAGTGCTGGCCAGGCAGGGTGGGGCGGGGCAGGGCCCGAGGTGAAGGAGACCCTGCTCTAGCCACAGAGCCAGCAGGACCCCAGAGAGTGTTCTGGGAAGAGGGAGAAGAGTGAAAGCCGAGGGGCCCTGCTTTCCAGAGAGAAGAAAGCCCTCATTGGCAAAGGTAGAGCGGACACCGAGGGGCGGATGGGTGGGCTGGTAGCAGCAAGGCGGAATCGCAGTGTAGAGGTGTGAGGAGGTGGCATGGAGACTGGGGACTAGGCCTGGCCCTGAGCGGCGGGAGAGCGAAGGAAGACCGGTTCCTTCTGCAGCTCCCAGTGAGTTTCTGTCAAAGATGGCCAAATTCCACTCTGCCCTTCCCCCCTCCCGCGCCTTTTCTAATCCCTTTCGGTGGCTCCTAGTACTGCTGGAGGCCGTGGGGAGTCTGGGTGAGTGAGCGCCGGGAGGAGGGTGAGGAAGGAAGAGAACCTCCCCGCCACACTACCCGCCCCGTGGGTCCTGCTGGAGGAGCTTTTGGTTGAAAAAGAGGGTTCTGTGGCTTTAAACCGGGGAGTGGGCGTCACCGCGGGGGGGACCCGGTGACTAGCCGGGGCGGGGTTGGAAGGGAGGGGTCATGCAAAACAGGAGGCGTTGCCGTCGGGGCGGGGCTTCGTGTAGCGCGGGGGCGGGGCCCTGGGTGGGCGGGGCGCGGGCGGCTTCTCTTGGGCCAGGCGCGGGAGGGGGCGGAGGCCGCGGCGGGCTGGTACCATCGATCGCGTTCGGGGAGGGGGACGGGTGCCATTCCCCCGGAGGGGGCGGGCCCTGGCGGCGGCGGGGCCAGGGCCCCATTCCCCGCCGGGCGGGCCGGGGGAGGGGCGCGCCTCCTCTCGCGTCCGAGGCGGGGCCCGCGGTACCTTTCGTGGCACTGTGCAGCCGGGGGAGGGCCTAGGGGAGGGGGAAGGGGCGGGTCTGGGAGGGGGAGCCGGAAAGGGGGAGGCGCCGGCGGACAATGGAGCCTATGTGTGCCTGCGGGAGTGGGACGGCGCCGCCGCCGCCGCTGTTGCTACCGCCGGGGGGAGACGCTGCGCTGCTGCTGCCGCTGGTCCCGGCCCCGGCCCCCCGGGGCTGAGAGCAGCCCGGGACCGCAGCCCCTGTCCGCGATCGCCCCTCCCCCGCTCCGGCCCGGGGTAAGTGGCCCCGGGGAGGGGGAGGGGCGGGCCGGCGCGGCGGGGGCCGGGTCCGCGTGCGCGTGTGGCCGGGGGCCTCCCGGGTTCTAAAGGAACCTGTTGGGGGAGGCGGGGGAGCCTCGGAAGCTGTGGAAGAGACCCGGGCATCTCTCGGGGTTTTAGAGGTTGTGTCCTAAAGCTGTGCTTGGAGAGGTTACCTGAAGGGAGATGACCGTTTCGGGGTCCTGGGATGGAGGGGCGATGGAGAGGAAAGAGCGCGCGAAATTAGGAATTTCTGGTTGAGTTTGGTGGGGTCTGTAAGACCCCGAGATACGTAGAGGGGAGAAAGGGGACTCCGCAGGCCAGTGACTTGTTGAAGGGTTGGGGGAGGTGAAAGCCTAGAGGAATGTCTGAGTTGTAAAGGGTTCCAGCAGGTGAGTTGGCGACGTTTAGGTCACTGTGTCATTGTGGGGGTCGTAGAACACACCATTGGTTTTCAAATTGGAAACCTAGAGGCTAGCTGGCCTTTGAAAGTTGCAAAGACTATTAAGATGTCACTGGTAAGTGTTGGGTGAGCTTGGTGAAATGGAGATAGCCTAAGGAAAACAAGTCGCAGAGTTGGTGAGTCCAAAGGGAAGGACCAACGCCTGTAGTAGTATTGCTGGGAACTTTATATTAAAGCTGCCAAGGATGAGAAAGCTTGAAATCTGTCCTCCAAGAGCCTTGGTCTGCTGGAGGTAAGGAAGAGCGTTTTTTAAATGTTAAGAGTGATCCTGAGGCCAAGATTGGAGTCAAAGTCATTAGATAGGGTAGGGAAATGCAAAGACGCCTCCTTGGAGATAGCCCAAGGCAGGATGCTATTGATGCAAAGTTAGACTTTAGTTAAAGCAAGCACAAGTCAACCCCTGACTTCAGTGGCCATGTAAAAAGTCAGTTTTACAGTGCATTTGTTAGCATTTGGTATACTGTGGAATTAAGTGGTTGTTTTGATGACAGAGATTTGGACTCTTGTGTAGGGAACACAGTAATGAATTAGTTATAGCAGGTAAGAAGAGTAGGTAGTAAAATAGTTGAGACATTGGAAGGTAAGACTGTTTAGAACCCGTGACTTGGAAGTTTTTCAATATGACTGTCTGGTTGGTTTGAAAGTTTTTGACTGGACACTAGTCATTGGGGAGTTTATCATGAAGAAATGTTTGTGTGCAAATCTGATAGACCTGGGGACCAGTAACCAGGCTTCTTTCTTCTCTTGAAAAAGACCTATACTATTGATAAGGATGGATTAAGAAGAGATTAATTAGTTTAGGTGTTGCAAACATGCTTTGAGGAATGAGGGCCCTATTAACTGGCTGGTGCTTTGGATAAGTTGAAGAAATGTGGAGCTGTGTGTATGACATTGATAGCTTTATGACCTAGAAGTTGGATATTGAGCTTTCAGAGTCTTTGTAATCAATGTGCTGAATATAATAGTTTCAACATAGATGATAGATGAGTGGGAAAGTCACTGGCCTAAAGATGAAAGCACAATTTCTGTATAGTTTTCCATTTATAGGACAAGTATCATGGAACTGGTTCTTGAGCAAAAGGAGTTTTGTTCTTGATTCTAGTTAACCAGCACAAGCCAAAACAAACAAACAAAAAAAACAAAAACAAAAAAAACCTTATATACTTCGGAATTTCTTCTATGAGGTATTTCCCCAGGGCCTTCAGAAATATGTGCTGCTGTAAACCCCCCAAAAATGCTAGGAGGAAAGATTCAGGACTTTCACAAGCATTGTAACCAGCTGAATGTTGGGTGGTAGTGCCCTGCACAGTGGTGAAAGGCCTTGAACTTGGAATCAAGATGTTAGCTCTTTGGATGACTTACTCCGAACAAATCTCTGGTGTTTTCTGGTGTTGCTGCTTATGAAGTGACGACTGCCCACCCCAACCACTCAGGGCTGCTTTCCAGTCCAGCCCGTTAATGGCTGTCCAGAAAGTTCTTTGAATGCCTCTGAGGATGAGTGATTATGTAGTATAACTTAAAAAAAAAAAAAAAAAACCACACTTAGACTTAGTATGGTTAATTAAAGATCGAGAAGGGATGTTTTGTACACTTGTTTTGGTCTGTTGTCTGAATTTAGGGTTTTATAGAAATTTTGAAAGATTAGTGTTTAGCAGGAGGACAGTGATTTTGATGGTAATTGTAAATACTGAGCAAAAATTGGCCCCAAGCCTGAGCCGTAGATGCTGGCCTGGGCTGCAGGCACCCTTGTTGTGGCCTAAGGCATAGTTCTTGGTTCCCTGCCTGGCCAGTCCTCTCCAGCCATCGGGTAGTGTAGGTAAAGCGGTCTATTCTCTCTGCCTTCACGAATGTGATGGCAAAGTCTCTGGAAGTTTTTCTTGTTCTAACTCTGGGGTTCTTAGTGTTTTTCTGTCCCAGCACTCAGGCACTGAAACGATGCCACGTCCCATCAGAGAATGCTTCTTAAATGCACGAGATGTAAGACACAGGAGTACAGATGAGCTGTCAGTGTTCGTGGTGGTGGGGTGATGCGTGCCTCTGTCTCACACTGAATAGCGTCTAGGGAGGCTGGGTTAGAAGCAGTGATGGGGGAAGAGCATGTGTCATTATATCAGCGAATCTTCGACTGATGTGACACGGTGCTGCTGGCAGCTCAGTCCCAGCATTGCCAATGCTACACCCACTGTTGAGGGCTGCGCTAACTTCGTTACTTAGAGATTAGTCAAAATGATGATCCATGTCGTTCCCTGAAGGCTCCAAGCCACCTCTCCTCTCCTGTGTACAGATTCCTTGGGAGCTGGGAATCATGGAGTTAGAACTACCCTAGACCAACCGATTCTGATTTTTTTTTTTTTTTTAATTCTGTGATGTTTGAAAGTTAACTTAAGGCTGCTTACACTTTGGGCTTTGTGAGATATTTTTAAGTATCTCCATTATGCTAAGAACGGATGAAGAGACCACATGAAAAACCAAAAGCCCTTTTGCAGCCTGTGCAGGCCTGGCCATTCCTGGTTGTACAAAAGGATAAAAACAAGACCTCATAGGACACTTTTGTTTATTTTGTTTTTTCCAGGTTCCCTAGTCGCCATTACATATGTGGTTCCCTAGATATCCTCTCCCTTCTCTCTGACTTGTATTTGATGTTTTCAGGGGTTTGCCTTCTTTTCCCATTTTTGACTAATTTCTTTCTTCTCCCAGGTGTTCGCTTGGCCACATCACAGTGGGGAGTGGGGAGTTTTCCTCGGAGTCAGTGTAAATTTGGATATGAACTTTTCCTTTCTTTCTTGTCATCTTAGGACTTGGATGTGGGACTAACTGGTGTCACGTCACATTGACCTAACCATTCCTGTGTCACGGTGAGGTGACAGTTCTCCTTCTCTGTAAGCTCCTCCCGCCCCAATGTAGAAGACAAAGCAGACTGGACATCTTAAAAGGTAAAAACTTTACCTTAAGCTGCAACTTCTGGGACTTAAGCTTGAGCGTGTTGAATTTTTGTCTCTGGGGCTTCTGATAAGGTAAAAATGGGCTGCTCTTATATTTTTGTTTGGGAGCCTAGCCATTAGCAGCTGAGCCATCTCTCCAGCTCACTGGGCTGCCCTTGATTCTAGAAGTTTCCCAAAGTGCAAGTCATTAAAGCAAATGCAAGTCACAACTAAAAGTGCCGTTGCCCTGGGTTTTGTGTGACCTGGGCCTTGTGCTTGACTCGCTGCAGAAGGCTGAGGAGAAAGGCAGACAGGGAGAAGAGAAGCTGGTGTTTATCGTGTCCCCTTGGGTTTGGGAACGTGAGCTAAGAGGAGCAAGTGCACTGTAATATGTCGATCAACCACATTTGTTGGGTTTTGCAGGGTACCAGGTGCTAGGATGGTGATTGACACTGTCCTCCGGGAGTTCCCTGTCTAATGATAGCAGTGACACTGTTTTCGAGATGTTAAACAGTAAGGATAGTGCCAGGGCCCCTGGATGATGTACAGGGGAGTAGCTGGCAATCTAGAAAAACTTCACAGAGAGGGGTGGGTGTGTACAATGGTACCTTGGGAGCTATTATCCTTAAGGATGGCACTTTGAACATTTGAATTTTGTCAGAATTCTTTAGCTTAATATGAATTTTTGTTTCCTTAAAGTTTAGTAGCCATTGAAGGGCAATAGATAGCATTTTTGCTCTGTGGATGCTAAAACACGCAGTAGTGTTTTGTGTGAACTGAGGTTTTCTGCATGTGCCCACTGAGTCGTTTGTCCTCTACAGTCTAGAGAGAGGTCGGCTCTTCCTTTTGTGTGCCTGAAGAAGCCGTTTTGTTGTTGGCACGCCAGAAGTTAAGAATGAGCTAGGAATGGAATCTTAAGACCTTTTAGTTCCACATTCTATGATGCTGTCTGTGCCTTTTATGGAGTAGTGGTCATAGCGCAGAAATGAAATTTGTTAAACATGACATAGTTCTAATAAACTTGACTCCTTGGAGCAGGAAGGGGGAATGCATCATGGAAAGAGCTGAGGCTGGAATTTTGATTCTGAGCTCAGTCAAATTAGTTTGTGACTTTACTTGAAACTTTGGTAATCCTATAGAGTGCCCTTTTAAAGAGTCCCTAAATAATTTGGCTCTCAACCTTCTAGAACTTTGTTTTCCTTTGAAATCACAAAACTAGCTCCTGCAGTGAATGGCTCAGCCCGTAGAGGTGCCTGTGCCAAGTCTGACCATTTGAGTGACCTCTCAGGGCCAGAACACTTATGGTGGAAGGAGAGTTCTGACCCCAGCAAATCTTCCTTTGACCTCCACATACGCACATGCTTGCACACCAGATGAAATAAATAAATAAGTATAATTTGTTTGGGTCAGGTGTTATAATTCTAGTCTATAGGCACTGATGTTGGAAATCTTACAGGCTACCAGCATTCCCCAGTTCAGCACTTCACTCTGCACACAGTAGGTGCTTAGTAAAAGCACAGGGTTGTTCAGTCCTAAGCTCCTAACAAGATATGGAGACACATTTTTCTTGCCAGCTGTTGCTGCATAGAGTTGCGGCTGTGCAGGGGGAGTAGGGGTGAGCGACCCTAAGGTTGTAAATTCAGACGTACACCTGGTGTTTTGTCTATTTGTACCTTCAGTGTCCAATCTCTGTACTAGGAAGATACATAGATGCAAAAAATGTGGTCTTTCTCTTTTTTCATTAAATGCCTGGAAATTTCAAAAGTAGAAAAGTTGATCGTATTTGGACTTACTCTCTCCCCCCAAGGGCCTTGAAATAGCTACATGTACTCTCTACATCCTTTAGTAGTTGGTTATGTGCATGTAAGATGGTAGTCCCCCATTATAACCCCAGAGGAAGTTGGAAGCCGATTTTCTCTTAAGATGCTCAGGGTTGTTACATTGATATTGTTGGTGTTTGCAGACCTGCTTTGGAATGCCTACCCGCTTGATTCTTTTCTAGGTGAGGGTCACCTTTGAGGAAGGCACCCTGACTCCTCACCCCAGGATGAAGTCTGCAGTGTCGTGACCCTTGGGGTTTCGGTGAGTAGAGGCAGATGGTACCATGGGAACATGTGCCTGTCTTGGGAGTGAGAGCTTTACACAAAGCTTTAGCTTTTTCTCAACAGTTGATATTTTTCTTTCAGTCTCTCGGCCCTGGCTCCCCGCCCTAGCCTCTAGCAACTACCATTTTCTTACCTGCTTCTGAGTTCAACTTGTTAACCGGGGATGAGATCACGTGGTATTTGCTTTTTTGTTCCTGGCTTATTTAATGTCCTCCAGATTCATCTGACAGAATTACAATGTTTTTCTTTTTCTTTCTTTCTTTCTTTTTTTTTTTTTTAAAGCCAAATAGTCCCAGTGGCAGGGGAACTTGCCATAGTTTTTACATCTACTCAGTTCTTAAATCGTCAATGGATAGAAGATGCTTGGGTATATTCTATATCTTAGTTGTTGTTAAGAAGTGTGCAGTAGCTGGGCAATGGGGGCACACACTTTTACTCTCAGCACTGGGAGACAGAGAAGCAAGCAGATCTCTGAGTTCGAGGCCAGCCTGGTCTACAGAGAGAGTTCCAGGACAGCCAGGGCTATACAGAGAAACTTTGTCTCAGGGGAAAAGAATTGTGCAGTGAGGAGCAGATGTAGTGGCTCAGGTGCTTAATCCCAACCCCGGGGAGACAGAGGCAGGTGGATAGATATCTGAGTTCAAGGATAGACTGGTCTCTATGGAGAGTTTCAGAACAGTTAGATTACACAGTGATACCCCTGACTCAAGAGAAAAAAATTAGCTTCTGTGAGGATGCCTCCTCGACATACTCATTTCTGTTTCTTAAATAATAGTTTTTGAACAAATACCTAATGTTCTAGGCTCCTTAGCAAATGCTAGGAATGGAGGAAAGTAAGTTAGTCGTGGTCCCTACGTCACGGAGCTTAGAGTCTAAGAGGAATGCTATACAGGTGATCCCATAATGGTTAGAAAACTTGAGGAAAACTCTGCAGAAACCTGAGGTGCTCTGAAGACCATGATGAAGGATTTCATGTAAGTGGGTGGTTTTAAGGGATCCTTCTTTGAAGAAGAAATACTTGACCTATGACTTTATGTTAGGTAAGTGGAAGAGGCATTTAACTGCACAGGGAATAGTTTTGGAAGGAAGACTATATTAAGGTGAATAATTCATGCCCAGTCCCGTCAGTTTTGAGCCATCCAGGGAGGTGTCAAATAGCTGATGTGTTTGCAGACTTGCAGAGCACAAGCCAACCCAGATGTGTGAATCTGGGAGCTGTCAGCACAGCAGGAACTCACCGAAGAAGAAGAGAGCCCAGCGTGGACCGGTGTTGGAGTGGGGAGAGAGGGGACTCAGGATGTGTACACTCGAGGAGTAGCTGGGGAGACAAGAGGAATGGGCAGATTAAGAAGGAAGGAACAGCTTGCAAAACTCGCCACGGTGTCCAACCTTCTGCTCTCTAGTGACGACATTGTCATCTATAGAGCTCCTGCTTGAGAACCACATAATTGAGAGTTTTTAATTGAACAAAAAAGTCATGTAATGTTTTAAGTAGGTTTTTATTTTTATATTGGGCTACCAGTACATTTATAGCTACCATGTACCACACCCGATAGATGATGGAGTGAGATGTTACACCAGGCGCTGGGGGGGGACCTCACAGAAACTGGTACTGTGGTCTGGGGACGGAAGTCGATTCCTATGGCGGAAGGTGAATGGCAAGAGAACACTGCACCTCCTGTCACGTTCATAGAGAAGCTTGGCTCTGAGGGGAATAGAAGCCTAAACTGGTTTTGGTTCAGTTAACTTTCTTATTTCTTTTCATTTATCTGTTCACTTTATGTGTGGCTCTGTATGGGGAGGGGTGTTGCCATGGCACAGCTGTGGAGTCAGGACAGCCCCCGGGACTTGGTTCTCTGGGCGTGTAGGTCTCAGGGATCAAACTCAAGTTGTCAGGTTGGTGGCAAGTACCGGAGCCCTGTTTGTTTATTTTTTTTTCAGTGCTGAAAGGACACTACTGTGGTTCTGAATGGTAACTGGAAAGGGCTGATGGACACAGCAAATAGAAGGGATGGCAGAGAACAGAGTAAGAGCCCTCAGCAGGCAGTGTGGCCCTGGGCGTGAGCCGTGCCGCCTGTTGGTGGACTGCACTTTGAAGAAAAACGATTGGGTTCTGTCGTTGTTTGTTTTGAATGTAATGAAGCAAAAACGGATGGGTGCTCTGGGAAAAAGGTTTGCAGGTTTAGTGTGGGGATGTCCCTCTTGGTAAAATGTCTTCTTCCTCTTTAAGTAATAGCCAGGACCACAGACGGGAATCACAGCACTTAGGACATAGAAGCAGGAAGATCTGCAAGTTCTTTGTCAGCATGGTTTACATTGCAAGTTCCAAGCCATTTAGAGCTATAGACTGAGAACCTGCAATAAGACAGAACAAACAAAAGAAAACACCAGTAAGCCACAGCTGGGGTTAGAGAGGGAGGGAGGAAGATGGTAGGTAAATAGGAGCAGACGGAAGAGGTACAAAGAGGAACCTGGCAGGAGGAGCCCATGAGAGTTAGTGTAGCCCTGCTGACGGACTGACCAGCCCGCTTGCCAGTCGTGGCATTGCAATGTGAAGAATGCATTTCAGGCTTCGGGCTTGGGCCAGACACCAGCCCTGCCACCAGTACGGTGAGCAGTCATGTCATCATTAAGATGCGGCAGTAATAGCTGCCTTGTGGGGTTGCTGCGTGTGTTGGCGTGTGTGTACTGTGCTTAGAACAATGCTCAGGGCTTAGAAGTGTCAGGTTTTCTGGAAGAGAATCATGGGAGTAGATCTGAGGTATGAGGAGCATTCGTCTTCCAGAGAAGTCCCTCTCGCTGTGATGATCTTGTCAAAGACCTCTTCCAGTTTCACCTGTTGAGCATAATTTTATTCTGCATGGCTGTCATAAGACATTTGGTAGTTTTGGTTCGGTTATTCTCTCAGAGTGGCAATGTAAAGTTAGGCCTCAGCTCACCTCTCTTAGGTAAGGAATCAGAAGCCTGGATTTTATTCTCAGTCCTTGCATGGGGCTGAGGAAGGACAGACAGGGTCTGAGAACACTGGTTGGCTAGAGCGGCCATTTGTGTGTGCTTGAGTGTTCTGGTTATTCCAGTGGGAAATACCTGTGGATCAAGGTCAGGCACATTGAGAGAGTAAGAAATGGCATGTGAAATACCTTGAAAACCAACATGTTTTATGTTTGTGGTATCATTATTAGAAATAATCTTTACTACCAGCTCATCATAAGTGCCTGGCAGATTAGTGAGGCAGTTTGATATCTGTGATGTATTTTGCATTGCCTTGCCTGGGAAGAAGAGTACGGTACAAACGCCAGGGGTTTCTGTTCTAAGTCACTATCTACCGTAACACCTACATGCTGAGAAGTGTAGAGAAACCAGAGAACTTAAAATAAGGTTCTTGTCTTCAAAGAGCACAGCCTTCACAGCGAGGAAAATACGCACAGAGGATTGCTGAGTGCCAGCGGCTGAGCGGTAGATGCAGTCAGAAAGCACCACAGGTTACAGCAGCATGTCGAGGTGATGACTGCTTTCCTCTGCCTGAGGGAAACCTTGGCTGAGTCCACTCCGGGCTCATCTGCTGCTCCTGATTTACCAAGAAGATTTAGTAAATCTTTAATAAGATTCCTATTTTTATTAAGAATGTAGAAAAAGGTTTATGATCTTAATTTTCCACATTTGACAACTATAGTCCACCCTGCAATTTAAACTGTTCAACAGGAGGAAAAAAAAAAAGACAGAGGGTGAGAGGGGTAGAAACATGACCTTAAATATAATTAAGATCAACATGTTCTTAGGACATAAAACTGTTTTAGAATATCTTCTCCTAGCTCTCCTTCCTGCCTCCTTTATTTAAAAAGGAAAATATGTAATTGTGTCTGCTTGAAACTCTATAAATCCCCTTCACTGGCACAGGTAAAATAGTTGGGACCATTGTGAATGCCTGATTGAAGGGACTTTTGCACTTGACAATTCTCACACAAGCACCACCTAAATAATAACTACAGATCCTCCTGATTGAGACTCTCAAATGTGTGCAAGCTCTGACACTTGGGCTGTTTCTAGCTTCAGCCACCAAGAATGTACCTGACACTCTCCTCTGTCAGTCCCATCCTTGGTCAGCAGGTAGAGCGGGAAGCACAGGTCATGGTGGTTACAAAAAAGATGGCCACGCAACTCCTGGGGTACCTGTGACTTGGAGTTTACCATGTTTCCTCCCCTGCCATCCAGGCTTCCCCACATGAAAGGTTTTTTTTTCATTTGTTCCATAGCCAGCTTTGGTAATATTTTATTGACCTTTATGCTTCAAATTAGCCTTGCAAATTGGCTCAAAAATTATCTTAGCCTTCAAAGAGACTCCTTTACCTTCAAAACTGTGGCTCATTGTTATGCTTGTCCATGTCTCTGTCATTAAGGTGAGGACACAGTTACAAAATCTGCATAATTTAATAGAAGAATCATGGAAATTGGGGGGGCAGAACTGATTGTATTGATATTAGCTTAATGTTTGTTTTTAGAAGAGTCTCCTTCAGTGCCCCATCACCCTCAAGCATAAAAGTAAAAGCATCGATTATTTGCTACATAATGTGAAATTGGGATGGGTTTGTTATACATTTCTGCCATTCTTTGCCCTCACCGCCCAGTGTCAGAGGTCAATGCCCAGTGGTCTCAAAACATTATTTGGAGGAGGGGGCAGACAGCCTAAATCTCTTGAGACTGTTATATTCAGAAATAAACACAGGGGAGAATAATAAGATTCATATTTTTTATTAAGAATGGCAAAATATTAAATCCCACTTCTATCCCATAAACACAAGTTGCTTGGATAGGAGGCCTATGTGCTGATCAGAAATTCTTAGTCCTTTCAGTTGCTCAAGCACCAGAGGTAATGGCTGCACGAGGACTTTTCTCCTTTATCCAGTGGGAGCACAGGCTGCCCGGCTGGCTGTTGTCCCGACAATCCTATAGAAAGGTGTTTTCTGTGTCTGCTGTCACTCTCACCTCTTGCCTTGTGTGTCCTTCTCCTGTAGTGTGCCCTGGAGATGCGAGATTTTCCTTCAGCAGCAGGAGGCACACACTCAGAGAATGCTGGAACTTCAAGGGGGAAGGACCCACTTCCACAGCAGAGAAAAACAAAGAGGAAAAAGGCGACCAGGCAGCCAGCGCTAAGGGGCGCACCAAGCAGGCAGTGGGCAGCCGCCTCTGCCCCTAGCAGCTACTTGTGCTGTAGCCCGAGAGGAACTCGGGGAGCCCGTCCCAGTTAGTGACCGAAAGCTCAGGATTTCAATCAATGCATCCCAGTAACCCTAAAGTGAGGAGCTCGCCATCAGGAAACACACAGAGGTAAGAGGCAAGGCCTCACTCTCACCCCTCGTGCAGGGCACGTGGGCACCACACACACTCATGGCTGCATCCGCGTGTACAGTTAGAAGCAGAATGGGCACACAGGGCAAAGAGAGGAAACTTGCTGAAGTAGTAACAAGTGCGATTTTTCTGGGCTACTCTCTCTCGGCCGCCATTCCCATGTCTCCCACCTGTACCATTTCCCCACACTTTCAAAACACAAGCAAGAAGGACCTTCAAGACCAGCCAGCACCAGCTGAGGAATCTGAGGCATAGAATAATGAGCCACCAACGACCACCTAGAGCCCTTGCTGCTTTTCTCAGTACCCGGTTATTTAAAAGAATGTTTGGCATTTTCCCTGGGGGCAGAGGTTGCCTGCCCTGCTTTGGTGCTGGGTTACTGTTAGAAGGGATCTGGACACTGGAGGAGTTCCCTAACCTGACAGCTCCAGTGGGTTTCCCTTCTGAGCTCCTGGGCCTGCTGGCTTGGTCTGTGGAGGAGCTAGGTTACAGCTGTTCCTCGTCATGAGCCTGGGGGTGGTAGTATTTTGATCTTAACGATGTCTGTTTGTTTACTCTGAGCTAGTCTTAGTGTGAGAGTCACTTTCTATGTACATAGAAACGGTTGTCCTTTATTGACAGAAGCCCTAGAGATAGGTCCCCATGTGACTCTCGTGTTCCCGAGACCTGGAGGCCATTCTGTTTGATCCTCCTCTCTGTCGATAGCTCTCAGATGGGAGCCAGGGTGGCAGGACAAGCATGAGGGCAGGGTGCAGTGTGGGGCAGTTGTTCAGCACACAGGGGCTCCTTAACCCATTACAGAAACATGAATTTGTACTGACCATATCTGCGATCTGATCTCTCTTTATTGTTTGTTTCTTTTAGTAGCCCTAAGTCAAAGCAGGAGGTGATGGTCCGTCCCCCTACAGTGATGTCCCCATCTGGAAACCCCCAGCTGGATTCCAAATTCTCCAATCAGGGTAAACCGGGGGGCTCAGCCAGCCAATCCCAGCCATCCCCCTGTGACTCCAAGAGTGGGGGCCATACCCCTAAAGCACTCCCTGGCCCAGGTGGGAGCATGGGGCTGAAGAATGGGGCTGGAAATGGTGCCAAGGGCAAGGGGAAAAGGGAGCGAAGTATTTCGGCCGACTCCTTTGATCAGAGAGATCCTGGGACTCCAAACGATGACTCTGACATTAAAGGTATGTCTACAAGATCTTTGAGACTCAGAGGGAAGTAGGTGTTCCCCGGGGAAGGCTTCTAACATTCAGCCGAGGCCAGAGGCTGCTGTCAGTGAAGTGGGAGAGGAGGTGGCAGAGTCTGGAGGTCCTGCAGGTTACGATAGACCACTGCTTCTCATTTTTCTCCTCATTGAAGGAGAGTCTAGAGCACTTTGTTGAGTTCTTGCTCTTGAAGGTGTGTGGCTTGATCAGATATGTTATAGCCCTAGCCCATGTTGGTGAGCATGGTTTCTGGCCTGCACTGTGGTCCCTCAAGCAAGCCAGTAGCTTCAGTCAGCTGTGTCTGCGGCCCACACTGGAGCAGTTTCTCTGACATTCCTGCCTTGGAGAAATCCTCCAAGACTTGGGTTTTGTGTTTTCTGGGTGCCACTTTGCCAGACTGACAGACACAAGGGGAAGCCTTAATGGCCCTGGCCCTGGCCCAGAGCTGTCACAGCTGATTTCAGTGTGGCAGGAGTGAGTGGCTACCAGATGTGGTGGAAATTTGGCAGGCACCACAATGGAACTCGTCAGGGAAGAGTATTGGTACGAGGATTTGGGCTTTTTTTTCTTCCTACAGTAAAACTAAAGAAAAAAAAAAATTCTTAATGACAGGGCCAGAATGTGAAGTTACTGTCTAAGAAGTGAAAGTGAGATCCCTCAGCCCAAAATGAAAGAGCAAACCTGAGGAATCCTCCCTGCCTCTCTCACTTCCTTTCTCCCCTCCCTTTCAGAAGTGTTCTTGGGGATCCTGTTATGAATCCCAGCACTGCCCTGGGTTCTAGGGGTGCAGACAATGGGACAGATAGTTGTCATTCTCAAGAATTTGAGGGCACCCAGACAGACATACGAAATATGATAAATGCTAAGTTACTAGAAGGGAGCTATGAGTTTGATTACCAGGGGCATCCTGTCATGTCTAAAAGGTTTCAAAAAGGGTGCCCGATAGGAAGGAGGCTCATGCTAATGTGTGTGCTGTGGACAACAGAGGACAGAGGAGTGGCGGACGCATAATGAGTCATTTAGGGGAAGTATCTGATATATATGAGAAGAAGAGATCATTTCTCTTAGCAAGGAACTTGCTCTTGAAATTTTCAAGGTGGATTTGTGTTGTGATGATGCTATAAATGCTAGCAGGATGGCTGGGAGGGAGGAGCTGTCTGTTCTCACCATGACAGCGAGTCTTTCATTCTTCTAGAATGTAATTCTGCAGACCACATCAAGTCCCAGGAGTCCCAGCACACGCCACACTCCATGACCCCGTCAACTGCTACAGCGCCCAGGTCTTCCACTCCCTCCCATGGCCAGACTCCTGCTCCAGAGCCCATACCTGCTCAGAAGACGCCAGCCAAAGTGGTGTATGTGTTCTCTACTGAAATGGCAAATAAGTAAGTGGTGGCTGTGTCCCAGCCTTGAGCTTGCCCGTGTGTTTTGAGACCAGAGTTGTTGTGCTGCGTTGTCCAGGGGTGGCTACTGACAGCTTCCTTGCCTGTGCTGGGAGAGGGAGAGTAAGGTTATGTAAACACAGGTTGAATGCACAATATACAAGTTTCTGCAACCTGCATGTCCTATTTTAAAAAAAAAAAATACCCCAAACAGTAAATGTCTATAATAGGATAATGAGAAAATATAGGAAGAAAAATCTCTGGAATTCACCAAAAGTAGCTACTGTGAACATTTTGCTCTAATATTCCAAGTTGTTAGATGATGTAATGAGTTTTTGTTTACTTACCAAGAATACCTTCATACACTTTTCCCTCCTCGTTTACTCCCAAGGTCAGATGTGGATCTTCACAGTCTTACTCTAGCTCTAGGTGTTGGGATTTCATGTCCGACTTTCCTAGGTGGCTTTGAATGAGAACTTTCTATGAACCACCTAACTAGATTTGTCTTGGGCTTTTTGGTGTGTTTTTGGTTTTTTGTTTGTTTGTTTTGCTGTTGTTTAATACCCATATAGGCATTCACTCATGACCATCTTCTAACTTCAGACATTTGATGGTAAATGATAAGGATAAATAATGAAGTGTGTTTCTTTTGATTTCTTCTCATCCAAGGTTCCCAGTGGTCCTTTACCCCCATGGGGTTATTAGTCTAGAATTGCAGCTCGTGGAACAGGAGCAAATGCTAATGCGTTGTCTCGTCTGTCTTACAGGGCTGCAGAAGCTGTACTGAAGGGCCAGGTTGAAACGATTGTCTCTTTCCACATCCAGAACATTTCTAACAGCAAGACAGAGAGAAGCACAGCCCCCCTGGTATGTGGTTTAGACTTGGAATGATGGCACCAGGGTTCTGCAGAGCCTGAAAAGGTGGCAAATGAAATGGAGAGTGAACTACTCTCAGCGGCACAAGCAGTGGTCTGGGTACTTCACTCAGTTCTGGCACCGTGAGGTCTTAGGCATATCATCCGACTAGCCGCTTCTACTGGAAAAGGCGAGAGAGCATGGAAGAAAGCCAAGCTCAACCTAGTGACACCAGGATTAGAGTCTAGTGACTCTCCAAATGATTATTTGTTTTGAATCAAGGCCCATTGAGTATTTTTTTAATTGCTTGAAATTTTCTGAAGCTAGTCTGTTTCCTTTCTGGATTGTAAACAGCCAGTATAAACTACACTAGAAAAAAAGTATCTCTCTAATCTTATAGATTTCCACTTGTAGTCAAAACTTATTTGTTGTGAAGAGGCATTGTACCAGATGCAGGGAGTGAGTAGAAAGTTCTAGACAGTCTTTCCTTTCAAAGAGCATAAAGTACAGTTCTGGGATGATGGGTCTTAAACATGAAAAACCTTGAATGACAGTAGATGATGAATTATAATTCAAGATAAATTAGATGGCCTCTTGTCCAGCATGTGTGTGGAAGAGGGCTCCATCTCCAGGGCACAGCAGCACTTGGGGTTTCCTGGATTCAAAAAAGGTGCTTCCCAGTCCTGCGCCCCTCAGCTACTCAGTGAAAACCCAGCCTTGTCCAGGCTGTGCTGCAGGGCAGCCCACCGCTTTATTGACGCTGTGACAGTTCCCGACACAGCAGTCACCTCTGCCTTATCTGGTACTAAAATAAGATTGGAATAGGAGTTTAGGGAGGATTGGTAAAGACTGATTTGATTGATTTCTCTGCTGCAGTCAATTTATGAAATCAGTACCCACCTGCATCAAACTCATCGAGACTGGGAAGCAACACCAAATTGAAATAGCAGCTAAGCAGAGGCGTCCTCCGCCAAGGAATATCAGATATGGAATATGCTTTTGATGGTTCAGAACCACACAGATTCAGATCATAAACACATATACGCTTATAAATGAAACACAAACTGTTCTATGCTTAGATGCCCACAAAGATTCAGGTACACTTTTGCCCATAGGCAAACATTCCAGCTCAGCTGAGAGCAAAACCAGTGGGCATCATCCCAACACAGTGTCCATATTGTCGGTGACGGGCCTTTATCTAGGATGCAGTAGAGCAGCGGTCCTTAATAAATGATAAGCAGTCATCCAACCTGTTAAAAGGGACAGCCTTGCTGATTGGAAAAAACAGATCTAGAGACACTGTGAGCTAGACAGTCTCGGATTTCTCCACAGACACTTCCTGCCTTCAGATTAGCTTACTACAGCCAATATAAAAACTCTTATCAAATACAGAATCAGTGATCACAAACTGAAAACAGAAACCAGAGGCGCCAGGCCCATGGAAACCCCAGGAGGAAGTAAGTGGATCCTCGCTGTCAGGAGGCGTGGCACAGAGCAGGCTGCTGTCCTTTCCTGCCGCCCTGACTGGCTGAGCACAAAGCCACAAGTGACTTTTTGTTTCCTTCTTGTGGAAACATCAGCCCTTTTGATTGATAATGAGAAGTCTGTATAATCAGGAAACAGAAAGAAGGTGTTGGGTAAAACCTCCCACATGCCAAGGAACTAATCTTTCCTTAAATCAAAAGTATGTGGTAGACGTGTAATCTCAAACCTGTTCCTCAAAAATAGATTCCCAGAGGTATTCAGTAGAGTAGCTGTTGCTTGGCAAATTTATGAATTTATTGAGCCTAATTTTCAGGAAGGGAAAGAAGGGTTGACATAAGGTTTTTTAAAAAAGACAGTTATACGGGGCTGGAGAGATGGCTTAGTGGTTAAGAGCACTGATGGCTCTTTCAGAAGGTTTTGAGTTCAATTCCCAGCAACCACATGGTGGCTCACAACCATCTGTAATGGGGTCCAGTGCCCTCTTCTGGTGTCTGAAGAGAACATTGGTGATGTACTCATATGCATAAAATAAATTTTTTTAAAAAAAAAATGGTTATCCACAAGCAGTTTGAAAGGAAGTATTGCTATGGGTTTATGTTCCTGGGATACAACTTTTATGTCTTGTTTCTTTAATTGTCCTTCTGCTCAGTTCACCATTATGATACAAAGCATCTTATTTGTCTTCAGAACACACAGATGCCCGCCCTTCGGAATGACCCTAAACCTCTCCCACCGCAGCCTCCAGGTCCTGCCAGCCAGGACCAGAACTCTTCCCAGAATGCCAGACTGCAGCCAACTCCTCCCATTCAGGCACCAGCACCCAAGCCTGCGGCAGCCCCGCGTCCCCTGGACGGGGAGAGTCCTGGGGTAGAAAACAAACTGATTCCTCCTGTGGGCAGTCCTGGGAGCTCCACTCCACTGCCCCCAGATGGCACTGGGCCAAACTCAACACCCAACAATCGAGCAGTGACTCCTGTCTCCCAGGGGAGCAATAGCTCTTCCGCAGATCCCAAAGCTCCTCCGCCTCCACCAGTGTCCAGTGGTGAGCCTCCTCCCCTGGGAGAGAACCCGGATGGCCTATCTCAGGAGCAGCTGGAGCACCGGGAACGCTCCTTACAAACTCTCAGAGATATCCAGCGTATGCTTTTCCCTGATGAGAAAGAATTCACAGCAGGACAAACAGGGGGGCCCCAGCAGAACACTGGGGTTTTAGATGGACCTCAGAAAAAAACAGAAGGGCCGATACAGGCCATGATGTCTCAATCCCAAAGCCTCGGTAAGGGTCCTGGGCCCCGGACAGATGTGGGAGCTCCGTTTGGCCCTCAAGGACATAGAGATGTGCCCTTTTCTCCAGATGAAATGGTTCCACCATCTATGAACGCCCAGTCTGGGCCTATAGGACCCGACCACCTGGACCACATGACTCCCGAGCAGATAGCATGGCTGAAGCTCCAGCAGGAGTTTTATGAAGAGAAGAGGAGGAAGCAGGAGCAGGTGGTCGTCCAGCAGTGTTCTCTCCAAGACATGATGGTCCATCAGCCCGGGCCCCGGGGAGTGGTCCGAGGGCCTCCCCCTCCCTACCAGATGGCCCCTGGTGAAGGCTGGGCGCCTGGGGCAGAGCCATTTCCTGATGGTATCAACATTTCACATTCTTTGCCCCCAAGGGGCATGGCTCCCCACCCCAACATGCCAGGGAGCCAGATGCGCCTTCCTGGGTTCGCAGGAATGATAAATTCAGAAATGGAGGGGCCAAACGTGCCCAACCCGGCATCTAGACCAGGTCTCTCTGGAGTCAGTTGGCCAGATGATGTGCCAAAAATCCCAGATGGTCGAAATTTCCCTCCTGGCCAGGGTGTCTTCAGTGGTCCTGGCCGAGGGGAACGGTTTCCAAACCCCCAAGGCTTGTCTGAAGAGATGTTTCAACAGCAGCTGGCAGAGAAGCAGCTGGCTCTCCCCCCAGGGATGAGCATGGAGGGTATCCGGCCTGGCATGGAAATGAACAGGATGATTCCAGGCTCCCAACGTCACATGGAGCCCGGAAGTAACCCCATTTTCCCTCGGATACCAGTCGAGGGTCCTCTGAGCCCTTCCCGGGGTGACTTTCCGAAAGGAATGCCTCCACAGATAGGTCCTGGTCGGGAACTTGAGTTTGGCATGGTTCCTGGTGGGATGAAGGGAGATGTCAATCTAAACGTCAATATGGGATCCAGCTCTCAGATGATACCTCAGAAGATGAGGGAGGCTGGGGCAGGCCCTGAGGATATGATGAAATTACGCCCTGGTAGCTCAGAAATGCTGCCTGCCCAGCAGAAAATGGTGCCCCTGCCATTTGGTGAGCACCCTCAGCAGGAGTATGGTGTGGGCCCCAGGCCGTTCCTTCCCATGTCTCAGGGTCCAGGCAGCAACAGTGGCTTGCGGAATCTCAGAGAACCAATTGGGCCCGACCAAAGGACTAACAGCCGGCTCAGTCATATGCCACCACTACCTCTCAACCCTTCCAGTAACCCCACTAGCCTCAGCACAGCTCCTCCAGTTCAGCGTGGCCTGGGGCGGAAGCCTTTGGATATATCTGTGGCAGGCAGCCAGGTGCATTCCCCAGGCATTAACCCTCTGAAGTCTCCTACAATGCACCAAGTCCAGTCTCCGATGCTGGGCTCACCCTCGGGGAACCTCAAGTCCCCCCAGACTCCATCACAGCTGGCAGGCATGCTGGCCGGCCCAGCCGCTGCTGCTTCCATTAAGTCCCCTCCTGTCTTGGGGTCTGCTGCTGCTTCGCCTGTTCACCTCAAATCTCCATCACTTCCTGCCCCATCACCTGGATGGACCTCCTCTCCCAAACCTCCCCTTCAGAGTCCTGGAATCCCTCCAAACCACAAAGCGCCCCTCACCATGGCCTCCCCAGCCATGCTGGGAAGTGTAGAGTCAGGTGAGTAAGCTCACACCCTCACACCTTATGGCTGGAGGTTGCTCCAACCTGAGTTTGTATTTTATGGGAACTTATCTCTTGATTGAATAGTCAAAGCAGTGACCTTTGTCAAATTTTGTTGCAAGATGCATGATTGTCATTGCTTGCATAAAGTTATTCACAAGCACCCTGGCAAAGATTACATATAAGGGACTGGTGAGAGGCCTGAAAACAGACCTACGGCGATGGACTTAGTTCCCTGAATAGTTGACATTCGCATGCGGATACATGGCAGTGCAATGGCATGGTGACTGGTTAAGTGTGGCTCCCTACAGCCCTGCAGCCACCCACTTCAGCGGGTTAGCATCCAGTCAAAAGAATGGTCAGACCAAGCCCTAACCAGAGGGAGGCCCCTGCTCTGAGACCCAGGACAGTCCTGTTTGTAGCAACTGTGAAAACTTAAGCTCCTTGGTAAGCTGCTCTAGTCACACGTCAGCTACAGTTTGTTTCAGTATTTTCTTCCTAGGAGAGGCTCTGGCTTATGATGGTAGTTTCCCGAATTGGGACCAGAGGTGGTCAGTGAGGTAGCCTGGGGTGTTAACTACCGGGTTGGTGACATCTCCACTTGAGAAACACTGGAATCAGAATAAGGCAGGCGATTTACCCTAGCAAGCTAAAGTATCTCTCTGTGGGGTGGCACTTCACCAGCACAGTCGAGTGGAACCGCCAGCCGCCTCAGACATGTTTGTCATGGAAATTAATCAAGAGTTTGTGCAGAGTGATGGGGTTTGTACCTGACGTCAGAGTACACTCCTGTCTTGTTGGCATGCAAATACCTGAGTCGAATTCTAAATTACAGTTGTCCAAGGAGAGAAATCCACCTGTTCAACACCCTTCTGTGACAGTTATCTGTAAGCCTTCTTTTCCCAAAGACTGAGCCAGTATTTCTAGCACATCCCTGGTCTGCTCATCCTCACCCCTGCCAATCCTTTACTGCTCCGTCAATCTGGCCTCCCTCTGCACATAGAGCTTGGCTGGAAGACTGACCACTGCCCCAGCTCTGGCGACACTGCCTGTTTATCTGACTTGTTCTTGGCCTCGTCGGGCCATAGCCTAGTGCCCAGCACCCTTCAGGAAATAGCTAATTCCCTGCCTTACTTTGCTCTGTCCTCTTAGGTGGCCCCCCACCTCCGACAGCCAACCAGCCTGCCTCGGTGAACATGCCCGGAAGTCTTCCCGCGAGCACACCTTACACCATGCCTCCAGAGCCCACCCTTTCCCAGAACCCACTCTCGATTATGATGTCTCGAATGTCCAAGTTTGCGATGCCTAGTTCCACCCCATTATACCATGATGCCATCAAGACCGTGGCCAGCTCTGATGATGACTCCCCTCCAGCTCGCTCGCCCAACTTGCCATCAATGAATAGCATGCCAGGTAAGACGCGAGCTGGCACAAGGCAAACGGGAACTTTGTAAAGTGTTTATTCAATAGCCGTAGACCTGCAGAGGTGGAGATTTAACAAGTTGAAAAATGTGCCGGCCAAATTTCTATGTGAAGTGCCTGGCCTACAGGATTGATGCTCAGTTAGGGTGGTTCTGAGTCTGTAGAAGCGTGGGTGTGGTCAGTTTGGTAGTGTTGATCTCATCTTGTGTATGGGGCGCCTTTAGATTTTGGCTCTCCTGCAGCAGTGCTACACAGCCTTCTTTTTCATGTGCTAACTGTACTTTGATTTCTAAGTTTCTGGGAAAGCAGCTTCAGACCTCAGGTTTTTGCCCCCTGTTCTATCTTCATTCCCTCCTGAATTCACTCCTGCCAGCCTCACTAACAGGAAGTGACGTGGAATGGTGATGCTGATCATCAGAGAAGCTGTGACTTCTCAGCCATGCGTATCTGCTTCCCCTTTCGTTCTGATTGTTAGGCATACTGCTAATTTCTCAGTTACCTACCCAGTTAGCACATGTCTGTGGTTGTGAGGATCAGCAGCCTCACCGTACTTCATTTTAATTCCATAGAGAACACATGCTTACATGTCTCAGAGCCCGCAGCAGGATTGCCGGTGTTCCTTATTGTTTGGAAGTTACTGTTTCTTTAATAGTTTTATAACCTGGAGCTTTGATACCCTCTTTACAGCAATATGAAATAATACAAAATTCCACTTGAAGGATAAAAAAAAAGACCTTTTTGGTTTCCTTCTTGAGATTTGTGCTACTTGACCTTGAGAGATTCAATTAGTCCTTTATCCAAAGTAGGCTACACTTGAGCCACCCAAACAGATCCTATTCTGTATGAACCGTCTCCAATGAAGAAGACCATGCTCATCTGAAATTTAACTAAGACCTTTTCAGAGGAAATATGTCCCATGCTATCTTTAGTCATACAGTTAAAGGCTTGGTGATGCATTGTCTGCTTCCTGGTGCTACTGGCCTGTGTGCCTCCAACCGTGTCACCAACTTTTGGTGACAGGGATTCTGTATTTTTCCAGCACAGTGCACATGTGATACATAATAATTTTTTTGTTAGTGATTCGTTATCATTTTTGTGATTTGCTTTTGGTTGAGTTGATTCCTTTAATGTCTTTATTTTTCTAGGAATGGGCATTAATACACAGAATCCTCGAATTTCAGGTCCAAACCCAGTGGTTCCGATGCCAACCCTCAGCCCGATGGGAATGACCCAGCCACTTTCTCACTCCAATCAGATGCCCTCTCCTAATGCCATGGGACCCAGCATACCTCCTCATGGGGTCCCAATGGGTCCTGGCTTGATGTCACACAATCCTATCATGGGACATGGGTCCCAGGAGCCTCCGATGGTACCTCAAGGACGGATGGGCTTCCCCCAGGGCTTCCCTCCAGGACAGTCTCCTCCTCAGCAGGTTCCATTCCCTCACAACGGCCCCACCGGGGGACAAGGTAACTTCCCAGGAGGGATAGGTTTCCCAGGAGAAGGACCCCTTGGTCGCCCCAGCAACCTGCCCCAAAGTTCAGCAGATCCAGCACTTTGCAAGCCTGGAGGCCCAGGGGCTCCTGACTCCTTCACTGTCCTGGGGAACAGCATGCCTTCCGTGTTTACAGACCCAGATCTGCAGGAGGTAATCCGACCTGGAGCCACCGGAATACCTGAGTTTGATCTCTCCCGCATTATCCCATCGGAGAAGCCCAGCCAGACACTGCAGTATTTCCCTCGAGGGGAAGTCCCAGGCCGCAAACAGCCACAAGGTCCTGGACCTGGGTTTTCACACATGCAGGGGATGATGAGTGATCCAGCCCCTAGAATGGGATTAGCATTGCCTGGCATGGGAGGCCCTGGGCCAGTAGGAACTCCAGACATTCCTCTTGGTACATCTCCATCCATGCCAGGCCACAACCCAATGAGACCACCAGCCTTTCTCCAGCAAGGCATGATGGGACCGCACCACCGGATGATGTCACCAGCACAATCCACAGTGCCCGGCCCAGCTGCCCTGATGACCAATCCAGCTGCTGCTGTGGGCATGATTCCTGGCAAGGATCGGGGGCCTGCTGGGCTCTATACCCACCCAGGGCCTGTGGGTTCTCCAGGCATGATGATGTCCATGCAGGGCATGATGGGACCCCAACAGAACATCATGATACCCCCACAAATGAGGCCCCGGGGCATGGCTGCTGATGTGGGCATGGGTGGATTTAGCCAAGGACCTGGCAACCCAGGAAACATGATGTTTTAAGCTGCTACGATTGGATGTGCCGATCCTTGTCAAGATGAGATTCCAGGTCCTGTGAGCTGCTTTGACGGAGCTCCAGGAGTCCTTACTGTTGGTCATGCAATAGGAGAAGAGGGACCCGGGGCTGCTTTGAGGGAGGAGGGAACCAAGAATGTATGGATTTACCGGAAAACAAATTATCCATTTAATCAACAGGTGTGTTTTTTTTAAGATTTATTTTTTAAAAATTATTTTTGTGGACGTGGGGATCCCGTGATGGCACCTACTTTTGGGAATCCATAGCCGTGTTTGAGAATCGCCATCGGTCAGTCGTGCGTTGTGCCGTTCTCTGTTTACGTCCTTTGGACTGGCTTCTCCCAGGATTCTTTTCTGTTTTTTGACTTTTGAGTTGGGCTTTATTTTGTGTGCCTGTGTGTATGTATGCATGTGTGTGTGTGCGTGTGTGCGTGTGTGTGTATGTGTGTGTATGTGTGTGTGTATACTGTACTATATTGTAAAAGGGATTTTAGCAGAGACTTTAGTCTTTGGGGCAAGAGCAGAACAGGAATGCTGGTGTTTACTTTAGATGGAGAATCCATCTTCAGACCTTGGACTATTTTCTTTCAACTCCAGTGTATAGAAAAACCAAACTACGACCTCAGAGCAGAGTATTAATGAAAAGCACAAAAAAAGGAACTGAGTTCAGCGAGGGGTGGGGGGAGGGGGGACATTTTTCTTTTTTAAAAATACTGAAGCTTGGGGCGTTTGTTCTTCAGTTCGTGTGCTCTTCAGCACGGTCTCTCTCCGCACACAGACCCACCCTCGCGGTTTCCATCCTCTCCTCCTTCAGTTCCTCGGTTAAGTGTGTTTCCTTCCTGTGACCCCGCTGGTGACCCTCTCCTCCCCCCTTCTCTTCCCCTTGGCAGCTGCAATACCCGGGTTCTCTGGGGTTCTCCCGGGAAGCCTCGCCCCTGCCTCGGGTTCCCTCTGGTCTCTCGTCCCTCCCAGCCCTCCCCCCCACCCCTGTGTACTCCTGTCCCTTGCCCACCTTGTTTCTTGTTCTCCTTTTCTTAGGAATTCCCAAGTGAATTTTATTAATGTGGGAATGGAACCGATGCTAAAAGCTATCCAGGATTTTGTTTTTGTTTTAAATTTTGTGTTCCTTCCCTTTCCTCCCTCTTCCCATGCGTGAAACGTTCTGTGTAATCTTCATTAAATTTGGTACAAAACCACTCACCAGAGCTGTGGTGTCAGAAAAATAAATATATTGTTTCTTACAAAACTGAACTGCGTTTTTGTGCCTTGGATTCCTGTTTGCTTCGTAGCAGGGCCATTGATTGCTGTGTGACGGGAGCCTTCGTCCTGGGTAAGCCGTAGAGATGGGGAAGGAGGGGGCCTCTTGGGAGCATCTTCCTCCTGGAATGCATTCTCTGGAATCCAGTCACAGGAGAAGAGCAACCCCTCCTCACAGCTGATCTCTAGAGCAGCAGTTCTCAATCTCTCTAATGCAGTGACCCTTTGACACAGTTCCTCATGTTGTGGCCCCAACCATAAAATTATCTTTGTTGTTGCTACTTCATAACTATTTTGCTACTGTTATGAAGCTGGTTTCCAATGGTCTTAGCTGACCCCTGTGACAGGGTTATTTGACCCTTGGCAGGGTAAGCACTGCGGTAATCAAGACCTGGCCTTCACTGGGTTCCTTAAGGCATAGATCTTCAGTTATTTAAATAAGCCCTGAGACCTCCCTGGATCTCCCTGACGTGAGATATTACCACACCTACACATCCTGTGTCTCGACTAACCATGAGACTGGTCTTTTCTGTCCATCCTCCACCCCAGCCTGCCCCTGGTCACCTCTGCTAACCACACGGTCTGTGCTTCCCTCTGCCCAGGCCCAGCACGTGACGTCTCTCCTGCACAGTCTGCACTGAGGAACTCGGTGCTGTGTCCCTGTGCAGTTGATCTTGTTCAGGCGAGCGGACTCCTTTTGAGTTGTAAGTGTGAGGTGCTCGGGGAGTGGGTGGGTGTCTGTGCACATTCATTCTTAGGAGGAGAAGCTGGGCCAGGAGCAGTGGGTCTGGAGTCAGACCTGTACAAACTGGACTTAACTGGCGTTTCTTCACACTGTTAACTGTGAATGCGGCTCTCTCTGACAAATGCTTCTGAGAGCTGCTTCCGCCTTCGGCTGTAGTGTGTGCTCAGGAGCCTCAAACAACAAAAAGATGATGTGCACACTGGGGGATCCATGCCGCCAGTCCCCTTGGTGTGTGCTTTCCTTTAGTTTTTAAGAGGACCTGTGAAATAAACCGTAATCGCCTTTACGGAGGGGGCAGTAGAGCCCACAAGCTTAAGAAGTGTTTTATTTTGATCTGCTGTTGATCCTGGAGAATACATTTTATGTTGTAAAGACATTAGGCTAGGAAAATGATTGGGATTCATGAATATAGCCGTGCTTGTCCTGCTGTCTCTGGCCCTGAATTATGTTCTGCAGAACAGGGTAAGAAGTCTGAGGAACAGGAGATGAAACCTTCAAGGGACCCGACAGGCCAGCTGGGCAGGCTGGGCAGCCCCACGCTTTACTGCGGATACTGGTACTGCAGCCACTCTGGTGGAATTTCCTCCCATGACTCCTAGCCCAGGTTGATCTAAAAGCCAGTGTTCACTTGAAGGGGCAGCGAGAGATGGGCAGCAAGAGGTGCGGGGACAGCCACAGCCTGCATGGGGGCAGTGGGTGTGTCACTCCTCCCTGCAGCCCCCTGCTGGAGGACTTGGAGTAGTGCAGGTCAGCAGTCACACTTATGTTTTCTCAGGACTTGTAAACCTTCCTTGTTCCTCATCAGCATCTCTCTGCCACAGGGCATCTCAAGGCCCTCTGTTAAGCCACGGTTATATGAGGTTTAGATGTAATTGGTAAATTAATAGGATTGTTGTAAAATCCCATTTTTGAAAGATTGAATGTATGGAAAACTTAACAATGTGATGTTTTTAATAAAGAGTGGCAAAGATGTAATGGTGACATGGTGAGGGCTCAGCTGGTTCCTCCACCCAAACAGTTTGAGTTTGAATGGAGAAAATGAAATCATAGCTTGTTACTTTCAGGACTAAGTGGTGTGTGGTGGGTCATAGCAGTTTTTAAGGGTTGGTAAGGACTATGTAGCATTTTCTCCAAGATAATGTGATAGAAAACAAGTCTATAGCTAGAGATTAAAATATGCAGATATATAACAGTAGTCCTCTAATGTAGGGTGTGGCGTGAGAAATTTAAACATTTTGTGTGGCACAAAGGTGTTGAACCCAAGGCCTCACATGGTACATGGGCAATCTACAATTAAGCTCTGTATCCTCAGGCTCTGTATCCTAATATTTAAACCATTTCAATGTTTGAAGCTGCTCTTGAAACAATTGATCCTTTTCTCTCATCCTTCCTCGTCATCGTTGTCGTCGTCGACGTCGTCATCGTCAGTGCTGTAAATTCAGTTCAGTGGCACGGGCCAAGGTTGGCTTCTGGGATGTATCACCTGTTCAGGTAGATGGGGACCCAGCATAGTCCAATAAGGAGGCTATCACTTTAGCACTCTTAATATAGCGGTCCCATGTTTCCATTTTACCCTAGGCTCCACACATTATTTAGGTAAGTGTGACTGTGATGGCTAAGTACAGTCATGGTGCTCCACAGAGACATGGGTCATGCTCCTCTGATTATTTTCTTACCAGCAGCTCGGGCAACTCTGGGAAAGATGGCTTCTGTGTTGTATTTGAATGTTGTCTGCGTTAGTGATTTCTTCTTCTTTTTTTTCCTTTTCTGGGTGCTTTTAAAGTGCTGAAAAGAGGCAGGAGTTAGCCTTAACCCCAAGACTCATTTGCTCAGCCAGCGCTGACAGAGCACCTACTGATTGTGCTGAGCCCAGGATAAAGAAACTGTAAATCGGTTACAATACAACCTGGTGGCTACTGCAGAGCAAGTGGGAACAGAAAAGGAACAAACAGCTGGGAAAGGAAGTTTCTTCAAAGGAAGGGTGATCTTTGAACTGACTCTTGAAGGAGGGAGGCTTCCTGGAAGACGCACTGGAAGAAAGGAAACAGCAAGAGCCTCTTTGAAGGAAGGCAGATTAGAGAAGATGTAGAGAGGGGCTGGATCACGCAGACCCTGGGGTGGCACGCTAGGACTTGGAACTTAAATTTTAAGCAAGGAATCCTTACAAGTAGTGCCCTAAAGTTAATTGACCTCACAAGGTTAGGGTTTGATGCCCAGTACCATAAGTATAACATTTTAAGCAGGGAAATCGGGTGATTGGATCAGCTTCAAAAGTGTATAAGGTGGGGTGTGGGAGACAGGCCGGGCAGGAGAAGAGAGCCACGGGAAGACACGGGTAAACACCCATGAATTCTATAAAATGCCCCCCCCTTTTTTTGGGGGGGGGTTGGTTTTTTTGTTTTTTGGATTTGGTTTTTTCAAGACAGGGTTTCTCTGTATAGCCCTGGCTGTCCTGGAACTCACTCTGTACAACAGGCTGGCCTCAAACTCAGAAATCCGCCTGCCTCTTCCTCCCAGAGTGCTGGGATTACAGGCATGTGCCACCACCGCCCGGCTAAATTCTATAAAATTCTAAACTAATCTCTGCTTTAAAAAAAAAAAAAGTCCGATTTCCCAAGTTTTTCATTGGTACTGCCTCTCTTGTTTCTAGTTTTTCTATAATTGTTTCAAAGTCACATAAACTCTTAGTTTTAAGACAGTCACTAGAACCTTAATTTCTTGGTAGACTCAAAATAACACATTTAAAGCAGATCATTAATAATGAATGAATAAACAATCTATCGTTTGTAGACAGCATTTCTTATTGGACGGAGCTAAACGAGAAAATAATATTACAAGGGAGATGCACTATAAGGGTCATAATAAAAGGCACTCTCCTCTGCCTCGTGCTCCTGTCAGGGCTCCTGCTATGCGGGAATGTTTTCTGCCTCTGTATGAGTGACCACACTTCAGCTCTTAGCTTTCTGATTCAAGGCATAATTGTGCTTGGCAAGCCACAGTGCTAGGGAAGGTGAGCGGATCCCTGAGCCTACAAGACCTGGCCAGCTCAGAAGTCACTGAGCCTCACATATACTCAAAGCCTGGGAAAGCCTGGTTATTTCACTAAGCACAAAAGAACAGGTGTCTCTTGCAAAAGTACTTCTTCAGGGCCCCGAACAATTAGGAGATGTCCCATGGTGTCAAAGTAGAAGTTAGTCTTGCTGGGAGGCTAAAGTACAGCTGTGCTTACTGGGGGTGGGTGGGGGGTGGTGCTCAGTGGCAGAGGGGACAGCACGGGGTTCTATGTGGCTCGAAACACTTGCTTGGGAAGCAGCCCCCTGCATTTCTTGCCTATTCCGGGCCGGTGAAGGCATATAGTTTATAATTCTCTTGTTATCCAGTGTTCAATTAATTAGTGTGAATTTATGTTTTCAAGATTTCGTTTTATTTATTTACCACAGGAGAAAGCTCTTTCTACTAAAGTCTCTTGGGGGAGCCTGTGTTTATTTCTCTTCTTCACCGCACTTCCACTTATTTCTCCCTTCCCACATAGATGCTCGCCCCTCCACTACCTGGGGAGTGACTTTCCCTGGAGACTCCCACAAGTCAATCTGTGATCCAAGCATTTGCCTTCCCACTGTACACTGAGGGCTGCCTTCCAGACCCTTGCTAGAATCTGAGTCAGCCCCTTTTGGTTCAGGCAAAGCATTTGGTTACAAAGGATTGCGGAGCACTTGGATCTGATTTCCAACCACAGAAGATCTCCCAGGTTTGGACAAAGTTATGTACAATGGTTGTCAGTAGTTGAGCTACTATAAAGTTTTATGATTTGGGGCTGGAGAGATGACTCAGCAGTTGAGAGCACAGAGGACCAGAGATCAATTCCCAGCACCCATGTCAGGTGGCTCACGACCACCCATAACTCCTTGCACCTATATATTACCCCTGACAACATATCCACATAATTAAAAATATTTTTTAAAGTTTGATATAAGCATACAGATTTATGTATATAACTATGTAAATAATTATGCTTCTTGATTCTTTGAGACATCATATGAAGTATGTTGAGCGTATTTGCCTCCCACATGGTAGAAGAAAAGAGCCAGCACAGCAGCTGACCCCTGGCCACCACCCACACACTGCAGTTCGCCCTCTGCCTTGAAAGCATTGCTAAACGTCGGCAGTCAGGACTGAGTGGCGGGAAGGACATGATAGGCCTAGGACCTATCTATCTACAGGTTCTCGTCTCCATTAATAGTGACAGATCCACGGGTTCCATATCTTAGACTGTGCCTTAGATCCACTCACAAAGTGGTTGGTTATTCACATAGATTTCATGCCACTATTGTTCCTTCCGATGGGCATATCTTGTTGGGTCAGTTGTAGTCTGCAGGGTTCAGACCTTGGTAAGAACGAGGCTTGCTCGCCTTCAGCCATGGGCATCGCCCCTTCCAGCACCAGGAAAGCCAGCCAATAAGGGTGAAGCTTACAGGTCAGCGCCAGCTTGGTTTTTAAATATTATTTTTAATCCTTTGCTTTTAACAAACTGTCCCATCCTCTTGTGTCTATTTCCAAAAAATATTTCTTAAACTCACACACTTCTCTCCCATCACCTTAGCTCACCTTACCAACTTTCACATGGTGCTAGTTGTATTGCTTTTAATTTTAAAGGAAGTTATTGTATATGTATATGTGTGTGTGTGTGTATGATGTGGAAAACTGGGGAGAATGTATGTCACAGCATACATGTAGAAATGTATGTCTACATTTGTATGCCACACAGGACAGCGCTGTGAACTTGGCTCTCTCCTACCTTTCTATGGGTTCTGAGGATCAAACTCAGGTCACCAACCTTAGACAGCAAGTACCTTTGCCATCTCGCCATCTGTTTGCTACTGTCTCAACCTCTACTTTCTCTTATCTTTCTATTCAGACCACTTTCCATATTGCAGGGATTAAACTTACATACACATAGAGAGAACGATACACACACACAGAAACACACAAACATACAGACACACCACATACACACATAATTCAGCATCACAGAACTTGTTTATGCCTCTTAGCAATAACTTCTGAGAGCCACTTTATGAAGTGAGGGACCTGGTCTCTCTTGCTCCTCAGTTGTTCACTAGCACCTAGCATCTGGTGTCTGCATTTGACAAGAGATCAGTAAATATTTGTTAAATGGACCAGAGAACAGAAGGATAAGTATGAGCACGGGTGGCTAGGGAGTATTTCATGGTGGTTGTGATACATGGATTGGAGCCCGAAACGAATCGGAAAGGGGATGCACAAAGGCTCAACACGGCTAAGGGAAAAGAAGTGGGAAAGAACAGGTCAAGGCAAGGAAGCCAGCTGACATCAAAGGGTCAACTTAAGTAATGCAAACCAGTTGAGTAATAGAATATGGAGTTGAAAAGATGGAAGGAAGGACAGCCTCAGAGGCCAAGAGATAGGATTGCATCTTGATGTGGGAATCAACTGGGATGCGCTCTTTGGTCTTTAGCAAAGCGATTATTGGTGCACTGTTCATAAAACGAGCCGGGCAGGTACATGCAGAGTGAACAGGGTAAAGGCAAAACGGAAAGAGCTTACAGTGGCAAACTTGGGGCTGCTGGAAATGACGTGGAGAGAAAAGGGTGAACATGCCAAGACGTCATTAGATACCAGGAGAAAGGAAAAGTCGGGCAGGAGACGGAAGCTTTGAGACTGAGCAACTGAAAGATGACAGAGGAGATTCAACTGCTGCGTGGAAGTCACGTGTGTCTCCACTGAAGCCCCTCAGCAGCACAGGCTACTCCATGGGTAACACCAGTTCCAACAGATGTTGAGAAAATTCCACATAATGAGTAAGGCTTCTGTGGTGGTTTGAATGAGAGTAGCCCCTCATAAACTCATAGGGATAACACTAGTAGGAGGTGTGGCCTCTCAGAGGAGGTGTGGCCTTGTCGGAGGAGGTGTGGTCTTGTCAGAGGAGGTGTGGCCTTGTCGAAGGAGGTGTGGCTTTGAGGTTTCAAAAGCTAAAGCCTGGCCTATTGTCATTCTCCCTGCTGCCTGCCCATCCAGATGTAGAGCTCTAGGCTCCTCCAGCACCACGTGCCTGCATCCATGCTTCCCACCATGATGATAAAGACTAAACCTCTGAACTATAATCAGAACCCCTAAATTAAATGCTTCTGCTTATAAGAGTTGCCATGATCATGGTGTCTCAGCAATCGACACCCTTACTAAGACAGCCTCTTTTGACTTTTTTTTTTCTTGCCTAAAAATGGGTCCCAATCCATTCTTAGGAATACATACAGAGCAAGGACTGTCCTTATGTCTTATGCCAGCCTCCTGGGTAGTAAAAATGGCCCTGAAGTTCCTCCCAATTATCTCTGTCCCATAAGCTTTCCTCGTTGGGCTGATCTCCCCAGGCCTCGCAGTTTCTCCGCATCCGTTTGCACACTGCGGGAAGTGCTCTCACCAGTCTGCCCCTACACTGAGGCAGCAGCTACCTCAGCTCATCTCAAGCTTCACTGAGATCTACTGTCTCTTCGTTTTGAGAACCTCAGAAGCTCACCCTAAGATTCTGTGTGTTGACTCTTTGTCATTTTGTATTCAAAGGGAAGTTGTTCTGATTTTTTTGCAAGTGACGAAAAGACCCAGAAGGATCCTGATACTTTTGAGGCTTTTGTTTTCTTTTACTCACATTTAGTTTTGTAGTAAAAAAATAAAAAAAAATGAAAATGAAAATCACAGCCTACAGTTTACCACTTTAACCATTTTAGATCTATGTGAAGATGCTATGCATTCAGTACATTCACCTCAACGGCATCTGCACTGGCTGTTTGTCATCTTGGCGCAAGCTAGAGTCCTCAGAGAAGGAGCCGCAAGAGAGGAAATGAATGCCACGTGAGATCCAGTTAGTGACCGGTGGGGGAGGGTCCAGCCATCACCGCACCCACAGTGGGTGCTGTCCCTAGGCTGGCGGCCTGACTTCTATAAGAAAGCAGGCAGAGGGAGCCAGGAGGCCGCATCCTTCATGCTTCTGCCCAAGCTCCTGCCTCCAGGCTCCTGCCTGCCTGCTTGAGTTCCTGTCCTGACTCCTTTGGTGATGGTTGGGTCCTGGGTAAAATGCTAAGGCCTAGGTAAAATATTAAGGCCTAGGTAACAGTTACCTGGCTAGCCTGGTATCATATAGAAACTGTTTCTGTTCTTACTAGGAAACATTCTAATGCCAAGATTGAGTGCATATTCTATTATGTTTTGTGCCCTTGGAAACCAATCACAACAGAAGTCAGAGGAACTGTTGTATATAGTTATCCACAGTAAGCTTGGACTTGAACCCACCACCCAACAGCATTTCCTGTATCTATATATAAGTTTTTATGGTATAAGCTGCCCCTCGGATGGACCTCAACATAAAAGAGACACTTGCACCAATGTAAGAAACTATTTGGAATTTTGAAATAAGACTTACATTTTGTGTAGTGGTCAAGTAGAGTTTAAGTTCCCAAGACTTCTCTGGGAACTGACGTCCTACTTTGCAGAAATGTCAGCTATGTGGGTAGCTGACATCCTGGTTGGGAAGTTAAGACATGAATGTTAGACATGTCCCATCCTGGCAGTTAAGTCCCATCCGACAAGTTAAGGCTTGACTATTAGAGAAGGCAAGTCTCCTGCCACAGCTGAGTGCCCCAACCAATGGGAGCAGGTTGTGTACAACAAAGATATGTTCCCATGGAAACCCCCTTATCCCTAAGTCCTGATCGGTGGAACAACTTAGCAGAGATGTTTGTGGATTTGGGGCTTAAACTCCCTGTAGGATCTTAACTTGGAGCCAAGGTTCAGCTCCGGAATCTGGACCCTGGCCCTGGTCGACCAGTCCTGGGCTGTATGCTCAATAAACTGTCCCTGTCTCACTGCAGTCGGTGTTTGTGTGGCTTGTGAGGCGATTCCTGTACCCCAACAGTGATGAACAAAGATGTGGACGTGTAAGCCAAATAAACCTCCCCTCCCCAACTTGCGTCTTGGCCTTGGTGTTTAGTGGCAGCAATAGAAACCCCGACTAAGACAGCATCCATCCCCACCGTCTGTCTCCAGAGATTCTCCAAGGTAAAGCCTCAAGCCGCACATGACACATCCACCGTTCCTGTTCCCTGGACTCTGGCGCTGCCTTTCTACTGTGCTTTTTAGGAATTCCCCATAACTGTACAATAGTTGTGATTTTGTGTCTGGCCTGTTCCACTTAGCACGTCTTTAAGGTTCATCCATGCTGTAGATGTGTCAGAGTTACGTATCCTTTTAAAGCCTAATTGATACTCCATTATATGATATATATTTGTCTACCCACTCATTTATTTATTTTTATAAGTGATGAAATGAATTATCCCAATGCCCATATTTCTTTTCTAAAACTGTTAGAGCTAATCTTTACATTGACATCAATTTAGCCCTTTATCCAAATGTTAAATAAACGTGTATAATCATTATACATTTCCTTACCTAGTTCATCTTGTCCATTTACCCATCAAATAATTCATTCTCTGTCTTTTTGTCTCTATTTCTGTGTCTCTGTCTACCTCTCTCTCTCTCTCTCTCTCTCTCTCTCTCTCTCTCTCTCTCTCTCTCTCTGTCAAGCAAGGTCTTGCTATGTAGACCAAACTGGCCTGGAGCCTTCAACCCTCCTCTCTCTTCTTTCCTTCCTTAATTTTTTTCTTTCTAATTTATGTGTGTTTGTATGTGCCATGTGTGCATGGTTGCCTGCAGAGGCCAGAAAAGGGCATTGTTATGGGCCCTCGAGTTATAGACAGTTGTGAACTGACCTACATGGATGCTAGGAACCTAACTTGGGTCTACTGGAAGAGCAGTCAATTAAACTCTTAACCACTGATCTATCTCTCCAGCCCCAGGATTCTTTTAATCCCTACCTACAAGGCTAAGCATTTATCCAGTAATAAACTGATCAGAGGTGGTCCTAAACCACTCCCACCAAACTCAGAGTCTAGTAAAGAAGTCAGAGTGTTTACAAGTCCCGACTTGGTGGGAAAGAGGAGGCTGCTATTATCTAAGCTAGGTAACGTTCCATGAACAGTGTTAGCAAATCTTCCATCCGTTGGCCTCTGAATCCTCAGGAGCAAGAAAATCATTTAAGTTCCATCTCAAAGGATGATTACCGCTTTCATTCCTGGTGCTCACAGACTTTTCTTTGTGGGAAATAAGGCATCACCAGTCTTAGGTTCAATGGTCCATGGTGGACCTTAACAACTGAGGGCATCTTTGTCTTTGTGCTTTTGCTCCCTGAGACTAGAACTATGTCTATCTTGGTTTTTCATGTGTTGCTGTCTGACACAATTCGTGTGAGTTCTTTATTTGTCTTGGGGTATTGTTCATCAGATATGAAGATCCGAGCTCATTAAAAGAAGTCCAGTGCTCTGCCCTCAAGTCCCTAAAACTACCACCCTTATATCCATGTGCATTTGGCCATTTCAGCCTGAAGAACAGAGCGCTTAGGTTGGAGAGATTTATAAGGAAAGAAAAGGATTTGGAGTTGTGCTGGTTCACATTTCATCAACTTGACACAAACTAGGGCCATCTGTGTGTGTGTGAGGGGTGGCGTAGCCTCACCTGAGAAACCACCTCTGTCAGACTGGCCTGTAGGCAGGTCTGTGAGAACTTTCTTAATAAATGATTGATGCGGGAGGGCCCAGCCTGCTGTGGGTGGCACCACCCATGGACAGGTGACTCTGTGGGGTATAAGAAAGGAGCTGAACATGACCCTGAAGAGCAAGTCAGTATGTGGCATCCCTCCGCGGCCTCCACAAAGGCTCCTGCTTCCAGGTTCCTACCTTACTTGAGCTCCTGCTGATTTCCCTTCATGACAGACATTAAGGTATAAAATAAGATAAACCCTTACTTCCACAGCTTGTTTCGGTCATGGTATTTACCACATGGGTAGAAAGCAAACTAGACAGGAATTAACTAGCTTTACTGGGATAGGGCCCCACACTTAAACAGCCTCTCTGTCAAGTGAGTATCCCCCTGGCTCTCGCCTTTGGGTTTTGAGGTAGGGTCTTGTGATGGAGCCTGAGCTTGCCTAAAATTTTCAATCCTGCCTTAGCCTCCAGGTGCTGGGGTTGTAGTCTGGGCCACTGTTCTGGCTCCGCCATAACTTGCGCATATAGACTGGGCCTGTTTCCGCCTTCACTGTCCCCAGAAGAAACCCTTAGTTTTCCTCCCCACAGGACTCTAGCCAGGTTTATGGCATCCTCATTAAAAGAGAGGGAGGCCCAGGAAGGGGCTCATTAGGGCTTAAGTGGTGTGAGGTGATGTGTTACCCACAGGTGTAGGGAGGAGGACGGCACATCTGGACTGCCTGTGGAGATGAGGACTCTCTCCATGAAAGTAGAGAACAGAAAGCAAGCAGAGGCTGAGAACTAAGCCCGTGACCAGCAGAAGGGACGCAAGCTCACGGCAAACTATGAAGATGTTCCCGCCACTTCTACCTCTAGACCGGCAAGGAAGTGGCAATTCGGGTGGAAAGAGTCGGCCATTAAAGCAGCTAAGGAAGCACTAGATTGCAAAAAGCCCAAATGGCGGGGACAGTGGCTTCAAGAAATAGATGAGGCAGCCTGGGGCCAGTGCCCTCAGGAATCAAATCACTAACAGAGGTTCTTAAAAGTGATTGATGCATTCCTCTTCCAGAGAGCAGTTCTGGTAGAGCAGAGAAAACAGAATTATGGTGTGGGCACATGTGTGTGTGTGTTTGTGTGTGTGCATTCGTGTGCATGCAAGTGCATGCAAGTGTACGTGTGTGTGTGCCTGTGTGCCTGTGTATTAGCTACTTACTCTGCACGTTTTGTGAACTAATAGGTTTGGCAGTAAGCACCAGGCTAGTGCTGGAAAGTAGATGGAAAAAGAAAGGAAAACTGAAGCAAGCAGAGTGTGAGACAACAGAAATACTGTTTTGAGAGAAAAGAAGGGGGCTGGAGAGATGGCTCAGAGGTTGAAAGCATTGACTGCTCTTCTGAAGGTCCTGAGTTCAAATCCCAGCAACCACATGGTGGCTCACAACCATCCATAATGAGATCTGATGCCCTCTTCTGGAGTGTCTGAAGACAGCTACAGTGTACTTACATAGAATAAATAAATAAATCTTGAGAGACAGAGAGAGAGAGAGAGAGAGAGAGAGAGAGAGAGAGAGAGAGAGAGAGAGAAGAAGAAGAAGAAGAAGAAGGAGGAGGAGGAGGAGGAGGAGGAGGAGGAGGAGGAGGAGGAGGAAGAGGAAGAGGAAAAGGAAAAAGAGAAGGAGAAGAAGTGAGTGAGAAATTTTTCTCACCCACTGAGTGAGAAAGATTGGATAATAGAATTCCTGCCACCTTCAGCAAAGAAATCACAGGTTGGAATCTGGGCCCAGGGTGGAAGACACCAGACAGCAAACGGAGCAAGTGTCCCCTGAGGCAAAGGAGACAGAGTTAAGGGAAGCTGCGCTCCAGAGGACAGTGCAGAGAGAGGTGTGGCAAAAACCGAGATCAGATGGACCCTCAGGTCTGATTTTGCCTCTCTCCGGGTGCTGATGACAAAGACGTTTTGGTGAAATTGACATCAGATAACACAAGTGTGTATGCTCGGGGTTTAAGCATTTCTGGTTTTTTGGATTTGGTTTTTTCGAGACAGGTTTCTCTGTATAGCCCTGGCTGTCCTGGAACTCACTCTGTAGACCAGGCTGGCCTCAAACTCAGAAATCCGCCTGCCTCTGCCTCCCAGAGTGCTGGGATTACAGGCGTGCATCACCGCCCGGCGGTTTAAGCATTTCTGAGTTACTGCAAAACTTACAATGCAAAGACAAGATCTGAAGTGGCCTCAGCAGTGAGTTCAAAGGCTCACAGATGCTTCCCTTGTCTCTGACACCACACACACTCAAGCACACACACACACACACACACACAACCCTACTTTTGCTTTCTCAGAACTGCTCTCAGGGAGAGCATCTATCTTTTTCAACACTGTGCCTCCTGGTGGCCATCTACTTCATGATAGGACCCAAGGGTGACCAATGCCAGAGCAGCTCTGACAACCCCAGCATGGAGGAGAAACTGGAATACCTGGAAAATCAGGTCAGATTGCTCAACATTTGCCTGGAAAGGGCTCTCAAGAGCCTGAGCCAAGGACAAAGGACAATGAAGGTCAGCTGGTGCAGGAGCTGAAGACTCCAACTTAAGATCTCGGGAGATTAATTTAATAAAAGAATGGTAGCAAGAAAAAGAAAACAACTGTCACTATCTCAATAAACTGAGCAGGAACATGGTGCCTAGTGACGGTATTTCCCATGGTGCTTCAGTCTTAGGCGCCTGCTGGAGAAGGAAACAATCACTCATGTAATCAGTGTAAAATTGTTGCTAGAGGAAAAGCCGTATTTGTTAAGCAAAGGCTACAACCGTATTAGCTGTCTGGTCAGAGAAATGTGTCTGTGCATAGAACAGAAATTAGTTTCCCCAAGCACTTAAACGCTTCTATTTTTAAGGTTTTTAAATAAAGGCAGGGTGAGGAAGAAACAAGTCCCACTGAGCACTACCTCCCTTGGCTCCCCGTGTCACCCTCCATGCCACCTGGCTCTGTAGCCCACGTTCAGCTCCAGCCTGAGGGTTCTAGCTGGTGCCAAATTGCGCCTCTTCTCTCCCAGGATTGATTGAAAAGCCTCTTGCTGCTCCGGGTTCCCAGAGATAGTACTTCAAAGCCACGAAGAAAGGAGGAGGTATCAGAGTAGACATTCCAGCACAGACAGGTGAAGCCCTGACCGGAAGCCATATCCCCAGGCTACGGTTTGCTCCCTGCCATACGGAAGCCTGACCGAGCCCCAAGCGGGGCAGCTGAGGCACCGTTCCTGCGGGTCAGGCCAGGGTCACCAAATTCTCAAGCACCTCTGTGTCCCTCTTTAATGTTCAGAATCATCAGATTAGAGGACCGAACCTTGTTCCCGACCACATGAAAAGCAAAAGAGGCTGTCTGACTCAGGCTTTCCAGGAGGATAAAGGACGCCGTGAGATCTCAGAACCATAGACTCTCCGAGTGAGCAGACACTGGCCAGGGTGTGACCCTGGCTCCATGCCAGTGTACGCTCACCGTCCTCCAGGGACACCGCCCTCGGAGGTGGCCCAATTCATCCACGCGCAGCTCTGATTCTTTCAAAGATTTCCCTTCTACTGATCTCCAGCCTTTCTATCCTGTCACTTGTAGGTACTTGTCTGAGTGTGTCCTCCAGGCCCACATAAGTCATACATTTGATTTGTTTGGGACGACTCAGCCCCTTTGATTCTTTCCTCTTGATGGTGGCTCTCTGGTTGATGAATTTGTCCAACTCTGCTCTCACCCTGCCTCTAAGATCTAAGCACAGTTCTCTGGCCATGTGGCATGCTGTATAGCACAGGGCAGGACTATCAAACCCTTCCTTCTGGGTACCAGATGACCACTGCACACTTAGAATTCTGGGGACCACATCACAGTGAACATCATGCTCACAAAAGCCTCTGTCAACTGTGAGAAACTGATATTTGAGGATCTAGTATTAGAGCCCTGTATTCAATAGCGTTCCAGTGGTGTTCACAGGAACTCCCTGATGTGCGTATTACCTGTTAACTCACAGTCACCCTGGAAGACCCCTTCCACTTTTGTCTTTGGTAAATATCATTACTCCAAGCTCTACTAAGTTGTGTTTTAAGCAAATCATGGAATTCATGTGAACAATGAGGAGGTAGCCTATGAAATAATGGGAATAATGTGGAATACGCCTCCAAAGAACACAGACGACTGAACTAACTGCTTTAGGCATTAAATGCAATCAGATTACATACTGAGCCCTGCTCTGCTCCAGGTCATGAACTATGTACAGCAGGCGATGCATTCAGCAGCACACAATAATCGCAAACCACACAGGATGCCTGCCTGCAGAAGAGATGGGATGATTTTAAAAAACAAACAAACAAACAAAACAAAAACCTTAAATAAATGCAAACATTTCCTGAGTGTTTCCCATGTGACAGTATAGTTCTAAATTCTGTCTTTATTCTTGATAAAACTTCATGTGATGGACGCCATGACAATTCCCGTTTATAGAGAAAGGGCACAGAAGCACAGACAGAGAAGTCGCCATTTTCTCTGGGTTGCACAGATCCCAAGAAATGGAGCAGCCACTGTCCATGTAAAATTCTGAGGACCATGTCATGTTATTGATTCACATGAAAGGGACTTCTCACTAAAACCTCTATCCAGTTGTGGGATTAGGTACCAGAGCCCGTGTACCTAACCAGTCCTTCTGCTGCACCTGTGAAAATAAACACAAGCTCATTGTTACACAAACAGATGCTATCATGTGTGAGTGAGACAACTTTTTTTTCTTTTTTTAATTTTCAAGATCACTGTGCCGTCACACCATGTCTTCCTTCCCTCCCTGCAAGCTCTTCCATGCCTCTCCCCACTCTCTTCCAAATTCATTTGCCTCCTTTTGATTTATTGTTATTGCGTGCACACACACACACTCTCACACACTCATACACACACACATACACACACACACATTCCTACATATAACCTGCTCAATCTGTACGTATGTTCTCAGCACTGACTACTACTAGACGACCAATCGGTGTGCTCTTCCGGGGAAGATCTGAAGGAAGAGTTTCGAAGATGGGGTCTGAGGGACAAGGACAACTTTTCACAGTCTGGGAAAGGATGCCTGTGGTGAGGGGTGAGGCTAGAGGTAGGTAGGGGATTTGGGTTACAGACATTCACCGCGTTCAGAACCTGCTGACCTGCTCCAGCGTCCTGCCTCTTCACACGCATCTTGTTCACAGAAACACGAAATGCTTGTACCTAGGAGGCCTTCCCGATTCTCCTACAAGATCCAAGAATATTCCTTCACACTCCAAGCAATGCCTTGTTCACCAGGGTTCACATAGAGCAAGCCGCACTGGCCAGGCAGCCACGGTTCAGAACCCGCGGAATCTCCATTCTGCCGTGTGACCTTGGCCTGGTCACAGCCTCGCTCACTTTGTCGTCCCCATGGGATTCGTCACTGCTGGATAATATCACCTTATTTCTAGAGCTGAGCTACTGAGGTACTAAGAGGGGACACTTTGACCCGGGGAGCGGTCGCTCTTGCCGCCCCTCCCCCACCGCTCACGCCCTTCTCCCTCCGTGGCCCCTGGAGAGCTGTGTCCACCCGGATACGGATGCCTTTGGCTTCGGTTCCTAAGCCTGCCCTGGCTGCTCTCTGAGCTCTCGGAAGGCCCGCTGGCTTAACCCCATCAAGCTCTACTTACGCGAGTGTTAGACAGCCCTTCCCTTAATTACACACTCAATCAGTTCCTCCCCAGCTCATCCATTTGTGGTCTCTGAGCATCCCCAGCTGCTTTCCAGACGTGCCACCCTCCGGCTGAGCCTTGGCCGCCGCTGCAGCTCTGGCTTTCTGAGGCCGCGATGCCAAAGCTGAAAGCCTAGCCTGCTATTTCACACCCTATTTCCTTCCAAATTAATTCTCTGATGAATACTGTCCTTTGCTGAGACTCAGCGCAGGCTGTTTCCCTACATCTTCCCCTTACCTTCAAGACTTTTAATCTCTCCCAAATCCAGATGTCTCTCTGAGAAGCCTGTGGAGGGGGTGGGGTGGGGGGTGGGAGGTGGGAGGATGGGGGATGGGGAGGAAAGCCCTGTTTGCTACCAAAATATAGAAAACAACCCTTCCATCACCAGCCAGCCTCGGCACACTTCTGCGGGTATAATGAGGCCATATCTCTGATATCCAATTATGTATTTGCCTTCCCCTAAGCCAGCGCCCTGCGGAGCAACGCGGTGTCTGGGCATATAGTAGCTGTTAAAGTCTGGCGTCTTTCAACCCCAAACGTAAGAAGATATGGATTCCAAATCTGTATTTGAGCAGCTAGCTCATTCCAAATACTTACACGGTAATTGCTTAACACCTCCCCACCCACCCAGTCCTCAGCAGACAGCATCATCGCCCTCACAACACACAACAGAAACGTCAGTGTTCCCAGAGTCGCCCAAGGTCCCAGGGCACAGGAAAAGCTAGAATTCAGGTCCCTGGCTGTCAGCTCCAAGCATGGTAGGTGTGTGTGTGGGTCATGCAATCCCAGAACACTGTAACCCCTAGTCACAGAAATTGTGCATGTTAGTGGTATGCCAGCACCAAGCGTAGTGGTCTGAAGATTCTGTAGAGCAGGGAGGAGCACATAGACTTCTCTGGAACAATTCGAGCAGGGCCTTCTGGTCATTTAGCACTTTTTTTTATCTTAGGAAGAACTTCACCTACTTAAGCCTTATGACAATGTGAGCCTTAGACACACCAAGAGGAAGAAGTCAGATTAGATCCCCTTTACAAGTGAAGATATGTAAATATTTTTGTTTGTATAATATATAATATTTTGTTTGTATTTGTGGTGCCAGGGATCAAGCCGCAGCCTTGTACATGCTAAGCACATGCTCCACAGGTAGGCCACACCCTAGTTCCATGTGGCTCACCAGCTAACTGACTTGTCCAAAATTAGACCCACAATAAAGGCAGAGAGGAGGACTGTAACCAGCTTGACAGAACCCCTCCGTTCTCAGACCGTGTTTAGCCTTCGCTTCATAAATATCCATTGCGCCCTCTCCCATTTCTTCAGTGAGCGCCACTTCTCAAAAATCAGGTAGGGAGAAAGGAGAAATGAGAACAGCTTTTTGTTGGGAAATTCTTTTCAGTTCTCTGAAGAGGCTAAGGCGGCTAGGCCTGGGGAGTCATTGGCCGCTAGAGGGCGGGGCCTGAACAGAGCACAAGCCAGGTCCCCAGAGACCTGCCCTTCTGGCCAGCTGAAATGGGACTCAAGCTTTTGCCAGGCATGCCCAGGACACACCACCCTAGCAGCACCCTTACCCCACCCCACTCCTGGCATGCAGCAGGCACAGCAGTGTCTATTTTGCAAGCCCTTATTGCACAGGCCTCCTTTGGGGGCTTCTGAGGTGTCCAGGAAATGTCCCCAGAAGCTTCTAGCTTAGCAGGGTGCCAGGTATCCCTGTAAAAGACTGGAATTCAGGTTTCTTAGAAAGACCACACCAGGCCTGTGCGTCTGGTCCTGGTACTTTGAGGACCACGGTGTCAAGCTGAAACTTGTGCTCCTCGTCTCTGGGTTGGGTTCTGGTCCCCTGCTGCTGTCTCCTCGGAGAACTTCCCTTCTCACTTCCTGGGTGAGGAAACTGTGTGGAGAATCTGCACATAACTGAAGCAGAGACTGAATTTACCTAATGTGGTGATTTCGTTTCATTGACTAGCAGAAGAGAGTCCCTTAGGGCAAGCCTTGGTCAAGGCCCTCAGAAAGTTCTAGCAGGTGGGTCCATGCAGGTTACGGCCTCCTTGCTTGAACCTAGCTATGGCAGGAGGCAGGGAGAGCTGGAAAAGAGAAAGTCTAGGGAGGCCCGGCAACTTTGACACTCTTGAGCAAGCCATCTCTAGGATTTGTTTTGTTTTGTTTTGTTTTTTAAGCAGCATTCTTGGACTTCCAGAGGAAGGAGTTAGGGCGTGGAACAGGGGAGGAGCCATGAAGTCCCTCCACTCACATCCTCCTCCTTCCACACCTAGGCCAAATTGCCTGCTGGGCAAATAGCAATGTCCCTGTCTCCTAGATAGGAAATCACAAGCTCTTAGAGGTTCTGTGACTCCCCTCAGTCACACCAGCAAGGAGGGACAGAGTCAGGGTGTGACTGTTCCCTCAGGTGTGCTGCCTGCAGAGGGCTAGGGGACTCAGGAGAGGAAACCCTCACAGGTGAAACTATAGTGGGAAGCAGGGAGAAATGGAGAAACGACACTTGGGGCACTTTCTGTTCGCTCAGTAGAGGCTCACACCTGAGACTAGGGAATAAACAGTAACTAAGCGTCACCATTGCCATTTAACTGAAGGGAAAATAGGATCCTTGGAAACAGAATTTGAACCCGGCTACAGCCTAGGTATTTCCCTTTGCTCCAGCCTTCCCCCTAGTGGCGAACAGGGAAGCGTGCACACAAGGAGACAGTTCTCACTTCCCTGGCTGCTCAGAACACCTTTGCTGAAGTCTGTGTCCTACCAATCCCTGCACTTGGCTGTAGACTACAATAACATACAAGACCCATAATGAGTGACCAGTGTCCTACGTGGAAGTGACCAACATAAACAGATTAGCAAGGACTGGACAAGCAAAGGCAACATGTGTTCAGGGTCAGCGGATGTGTGCCAAGAAGAAAGAGGCCAGAAAAGTGGAATTTCCTTTTTTAAAATATAGTTCTCAGGGCTGGAGGGGTGGCTTGCAGGAGGGATGACTAGGCGTGGGGCGTGAAGGCAATTGCTGCCAAGCCTGGCGACACAGGTTCAATTCCCACCTGGTGGAAGGAGGGAACTCATCCTAGCGCGTTGTCCTTTGAGCCCCCACATGTAGACCGTGCCAGACACCCGCCTACCACACATGCAAAGTAAACAAATGTAATAATTTACAGACACATCATCTTTACCTGCCTGGCCATGGAGGTGTGTGAGAAACAAGGCTAAGAGGGCAGAACTCACTGAATGATGGGAAGCAAAGATATGAATCATTAGGAGGCCACACCAGGGACTTAGGAGGGTGACTGTGAGTTCAGGAAAGTAGTGACAGAGAAGGGGACCTGCCACTCCAACGCTCCGGTATCTGAGCATGTGTGAGAGTCTATTGCTGACTCCTGCAGTCCTCCACTGTCCCCGCACTGTCCTGCACTGTCCCTGAACTGTCCCCACACTATCCGCGCACTGTCCTGCACTGTCCCCACACTGCCCACACAATGTCCCTGCACTGTCCCTAGTGTCCTGCACTCTCCTGCACTCTCCTGGCACCTTCCCCCACTGTCACTGCACTGTCCCCTCACTGTCCCCGCACTGTCCTGCACTGTCCATGAGAGATAAGGGATGGAGACGGAGACAGAGATGGAGACGGACGGAGACAGGGATGGGGACAGGGATGGGGACGGAGACGGGGATGGGAACAGAGACGAAGACAGAGATGGAGAGAGATAGAGAACTAGAAACCAAATTAAAAAAAAAAAAAAACACCAGAATGCTGGAAAGCTGAGTAAGAGACTGAAAACTGGCTACTGGATTTGCCAGAGGTCACTGACGATTTTGACAAGGGCTGTGTCTCCATGGAGTGTGGGCGTGAAAACATAATAAGAAGAATCAGGGGTGGCAACTATTTTTGAACAGCCTTGCTAGAAAGAAAAATGGCATAGCTGAAGGAAGGAGAGAAAATTTAAGACAGCAGATTTTATAGCTTATTTATATGCTAATGGGAACACAGAATAGGAAAAGAACACTAACCCTACCGATATAGAAAGGCCAGACTGGAAGGCTGGCCTGGGATGGGCAGAAGGAAGGTCCTTAGTAACCAGAAAAGAGGGGAGGGAGAGGAGGGGGAGGGGAAGGGGGAGGGGGAGGGGAGAGGGAGAGGAGGAGGAGAGGGAGAGGAGGGAGAGAGGAGGGGGAGGGGGGAGAGGAGGAGGAGAGGGAGAGGAGGAGGAGAGGGAGAGGAGTGGGAGAGGGAGAGGAGAGGGAGAGGGAGAGGAGGAGGAGAGGGAGAGGAGGGGGAGGGGAAGAGGAGGAGGAGGAGAGGGAGAGGAGGGGGAGGGGGAGAGGAGGGGGAGAGGGAGAGGAGGGGGAGAAGGAGAGGGAGAGGAGGAGGAGAGGAGGGGAGGGGGAGAGGAGGGGGAGGGGGGAGAGGAGGGGGAGGGGGAAAGGGAGAGGAGGGGGAGGAGGAGAGGAGGGGGAGGGGGAGAGGAGGGGGAGGGGGAGGGGGAGAGGAGCGGGAGAGGGAGAGGAGGGGGAGAGGGAGAGGAGGGGAAGGGGGAGAGGAGGAGAGGGAGAGGAGGAGAGGGAGAGGAGGGGGAGAGGGAGAGGAGGGGGAGAGGGAGAGGAGGAGGAGAGGGAGAGGACGGGGAGAGGGAGAGGAGGAGAGGGAGATGAGGGGGAGAGGGAGAGGACGGGGAGAGGGAGAGGAGGAGGAGAGGGAGAGGACGGGGAGAGGGAGAGGAGAGGGAGATGAGGGGGAGAGGGAGAGGAGGAGGAGAAGGAGAGGAGGGGGAGAGGGAGAGGAGGGGGAGAGGGAGAGGGAGAGGAGAGGGAGAGGATGGGGAGAGGGAGAGGAGGGGGAGAGGGAGAGGAGGGGGAGAGGGAGAGGAGGAGAAGGAGAGGAGGAGGAGAGGGAGAGGAGGAGAGGGAGAGGAGGACAGGGAGAGGAGGGGGAGAGGGAGAGGACGGGGAGAGGGAGAGGAGGAGGAGAGGGAGAGGAGGGGGAGAGGGAGAGGAGGGGGAGAGGGAGAGGAGGGGGAGAGGGAGAGGAGGGGGAGAGGGAGAGGAGGGGGGAGAGGGAGAGGACAGGGAGAGGGAGAGGAGGAGGAGAGGGAGAGGAGGGGGAGAGGGAGTGGAGGGGGAGAGGAGCTGCAACACAACATAGCCCAGCAGAGTGCTGCAAGATGTGCACACTTCTTGGTTTTGCTTTCTTGGTGAAATAAGGGTCGCAGGAAGCAGCAGAGCGAGAATGGACAGGACATGGTAGACAAGATGGAGAGATGTAAACAGATTAAAAAACCAGGCTGATTTTATGACAGAACTTACAGCACAGGAAACACTAGCAGGTCCTTGGTTAGCAGCTAGAGGAATGGCGTTAGCGCCTTCCACTCAGGCCGGGCAAGCAGGAAGCCCATGGGAGCAGGGTTAGAAGGGAAAAGGGATTTTGTCATGGAAGATTCTGTCCACAGGACAAGCGAGTGGACATGACAGTCTAAAGCTGAGAATGGCTGGCTTGGGCTCCCCGTCTGAGCCGCTGTCACACAGACAGCAGGAGGAGGGAGGCTTTCCTGAGGGCTTCTCACTCTGAGAAGTTGGTGGTTTGATATCATCTTATTTAAAACTAATCTGGGAAAGAATGGGAATGCGGACAGGGAAGCAGGATTACCAGCAGCTGTGGGCATTCATGGGCACCCAATCAAAGGTGGTGCTCAGCACGGGCACCCGATCAAAGGTGGCACTCAGCACAGGCACCCGATCAAAGGTGGCGCTCAGCACTTGGCCAGGGCCCTACCTTTTCATTGTTATTCATGTATATTCATTATATTATAATAATAGGCTTCATAGATATTTTCATCCAATCATACCATGTTTGTCTCCGCTTACCCTTTCTGCATTTCCTTTTCCTATATAATCCTTTTCTAGTCTCATGCTATCTATCTTCAGATCTATTATAACATGTAAAAAGACATATACACTCTAAGACCCACATGCAACAAAAAATTCGGAATATGGCTTTTATGGTTTATTTAATACAATGCTCTACAGTTTGATTCATTTTTCTGCAAACAACATCACTTTGTTCTGTAGATGTCTGAATAAAATGCCTTTGTATATGCATGCCACATATTCCTAATCCATTCCTCCATTGACGGACATCGAGTTTGGCTCCATAGCTTAGCTGATAGCGAATGGCACAGAAAACATTGGACCCACAGGTGTCTCTGAGGCATGCTCAGGGATTCACCTCAGATGTACAGGGTTAGGGTTAGGGTTAGGGTGAGGGTGAGGGTGAGGGTGAGGGTGAGGGTTAGGGTTAGGGTTAGGGTTAGGGTGAGGGTTAGAAGCTGCATTATACGGCAGATCTAGCTTTAGTTTTTAGAGGAACGTGTCCGAGATCTCCACACGGACTAGCGTTTGTCCCCAACAGCACTGTCTCTGGGTTCCTTTCCCCACCTCCTCCCCAGCATTTGCTGCTGGTTTACTTAATTGCAGCCTTTCTGACTGGGATGAGATGAAATCCCAGTGTGGTTTTCCGTTTGTGAGGGTTAGGGTTTTGAGCACTTCCCCCCACCCCCCTTTTACTTCAAGGCACTCAAACTTTACTGTTTATGTGCTTGCCCACATATTGAACTGTTTGTTTATTGCTGTGATAAAGACTGAGTCCAAGGCAGCGCATAAAAGAATGTACTTAACTGGGCTTAGGGTATTGGAGGGTGGAGTCTATGATGGCGGAACAAAAGTATATTAGTAGGAACAGCTGAGGATTTTTTTTTAAGATTTATTTATCTATTATATGTTAAGTACACTGTAGCTGTCTTCAGACACTTTTTCTTCTCTTTCCAGCCCCACTGAAGACAATGTAGCTGTCTTCAGATACCTCAGAAGAAGACATCAGATCTCATTACAGATTGTTGTGAGCCACCGTGTGGTTGCTGAGATTTGAACTCATGACCTTTGGAAGAGCAGTCAGTGCTTAACCATTGAGCCATCTCTTCAGCCCTGAAGAATTCTTAAAGCACCTTAAACTGCAAGTAGGAGGTGGGGGAGGGGTGTCTTTTGGAACCTCAAAGTCCATGCCCAGTGACACATCTCTTCCAACAAACCACACCTCCTAATCCTTCCCAGAAAGTTCCATCAACTGGGTACCAAGTATCCAAACATGTGAGCCTATGGGGCCATCCTCACTTAAACCACCACAGAGGGTCATTAGGTGTGCGTTGGGGGATAGTGTTAAATTTCTCTTGAATTCTTTAGAGGTGTTGGTGCCCTATCAGACCGGTGCAAGTTTCTGCCCTATCTGCTGTTTCTCACTGCTTCTTCTCTGAGGAAGCTTTTTCATTTCATACAATCCCCTTTATCAATTCCAACTTTTTCTTGAGCTAGAGTCCTTGTCAGGAAATCCCAGCTCGTGCCTCCATGTGATGTCTCCCTCTAAGAGACCCTGAGTCTCAGCCCTCCAATGCCCTCCAATGCCACTGCTCCCTTTTGATTTTTGTACGAGGTGATAGCTAAGAATCTAGTTTCATTCTTCTACCTGTGAATATCCAGTGTTTGTAGCAGGAATTGGTGAAGTTTGGCTTTTCTGGTGTGTGTGTTTTATTTTAGTCAAAAACTGGGTGCCCATAGCCACGCAGGTTTGTCTGGGCCTTCTGTTCCATCCCATTCATTGGTTTATGCGTGGGTTTGTGCCAGTACCATGCTGGTTTTGATGCCACGGCTCTGTAGTGTACTTGACGGATCATGGGACCTTCAGTACTGCTTTTTCCTTAGTATTGCTTTGGCTATTTGGGGTCTTCTGTGCTTCTATAAGTTTTAGGGTTTTCTGTTTCTGTGTCTTTTCTGTTTCTGTGAAGATTTGTCACTGGAGTTCTGAGAGGTTGCAGTGGATTGCTTTTGGTAATATGGCCATTTTCACAGTATTAAAACTGCAGACCAGTGAACACAGGAAGTCCTTCCTCTAGTGTCTTCAATGTCTTTAGTGTTTTAAGGTTTTCCATGCAGAGGTCTGTTCTCTGTTTGCTTTCTGTTGTCGTCACAAACCAAGCCCACAAGTGTCTTGAGAAGGAAGGAGCATATTTCATCCTATACTCCCAGGTCACAATCCATTGTGGTGGGAAGGTAGGAATATAAGCAGAAACCATGGGGGATGCTGCTTATCGGGTTTTTCCCCTCTAGTTACTGCTCAGCTGGCTTCCTTATACCACCAGGACCACCTGCCTTAGGGGTAGAACTGCCCGCAGTAGTCTGGGTCCTCCCACATCAATTGACAAACAAGACAATTCCCCACAGACTTGGATACAGTCCAATCTGATCTGGGCAATCCCTCAACTGAGATTCCTCCAGGTGACTTAGTTCTGCCACACTGACAGTAAAATCTAGTCAGAACAAGGTCTTTCATTTCTTTGCTTGGTTTTCTTCTTAAACCATTTTTGTTTTTGAGGCTATTGTAATCAGAACTATTTCCTGTTTTCTGTTATAGTTTTTATAACAATATAAAAATTGCTGTAGATGTCTGAATGCTGATTTTGTATCCTACTGTGCTAAGTGTGAATTAGCTGTTTCCCGGGGCAGTCTTAGGTCTCCTAGGTATAGGACCGTGCCACCTGCACACAGGATAATCTGGCTTCTTCCGTATCCGTGTGCCTTTCTTTTCTTTCTCTTGCCTTATGACTCTGGCTAAGGCTTCAAGCACCATATTGAGCAAGTGAAGTGGACATGGTTGTCTTTTTTCTGACGTTTCAGTTTTTCCTTTACGTATATTGGTTATAAGTCTGTTACAGGCAGCCTTTATTGTGCTGAGGTAATGTTTCTTCTATTCCATTTCTTCAGGGCCTTAATCATGAAGGGATGCTGGACTTTGCCAGAGGTTTTTCTGTCTATTGAGATGATGATATGATTTCTTCCCTTAAGTCTATATATATTATGTATTGTATTTATTGATGAATGCTGAATTTAACCCTAACTACTACTCCGGTGTCAACTTTGACCCTGACAGAATGTCCCCAGAAGGCTTCTTGGTTTGTCTGTGTAAGCCCTACTAGGAGGAGCAGGTTTGTTCCTATGTTCAGAACACTGCACATAATACACTGTCCTAGCTTAAGACACACTGCCCTGTAAGCCACAGATTACTTATGTTTCTTTCCACTGAACTGCAATAACTTGAAGGTAGACGTCACTACCTTTCTGATAACTAGGGCTTAATAGGGCCTGAGTAAAGTTGATAGAAGAAAAGAACATGAAGTCCCTCAGTGTCACAATTCCCCAGGCTCACGCCAATGCTTTGACCTTAGAAATCATGCCATGAGGCTCATGGAGAAATGGCTCAGTGGTTACAAGCAGTGGCTACTGTTTAGGGGAAGTTTGGCTTCCAGCATTCCCAAGGCAGCTCACAGCCATCTTTAACTCCAGTTGCAGGGAATCTAATACCCTCTTCTGAATTGTGTAAGGCACCAGACATGTAAGTGGTACACAGACTTACATACAGGCAAAACATTCATAGACATAAAATAAGAAATCATGTCACAGAGTAGAGAACCCCCCCCTTTGATCTCAACATGATACTCTTTTTTATAAAGGCACTTTATTTAAAAATCAACTTGTCTGTGTAAACAAGTCACTCTCCAAGCTCCATTATCTGTGCTTGGGAGCAGAGTGTTCGGTATTTTTCTGGGCTTACAGAGTAAACTGACATGGTGTTCAAGAACTTGTCCAGTGGACACAGCTTGTCGGGGCAGCCCCTGGGTACCTGCTCCTGTAGAAGAAACAGAAGTCAGCAGCTATGCAGAGAGCTCCACCCTCTACCCTCAGTTGAGCCCAGAGTCTCACCCACATAGTATGGATGAGCACATATGTAGTAGCCCGGAAGACACCTCTACCCCGAGTTCCCAGAATAAAAAGCATTGCATCCCGACTGCTATCTAGATGAGAGGCCTTAGCAGAGTTCTGGCCGTGAGCTGAAAGCGCTAATAGTCCCACCCCTGCAGAGTACACATTCCTTCTCCTGGACATCAACAATGCTGGGTCAGCTAGGACACCAAGACATCCCTGTGACTTCCTAAAATGGGCCTCACAGTCAGGAGGTAGAGCCTGGTAGACACACTCAGGAGAGCTATTCCTAGGAGGAGCCCTATTCCTAGAGGAGATCTATAACAGAACTGAGTTGTGACTATGTTGGACCTTGCTACCACAGGCTGACTACTGTCCTGTGCTCACAGGATTCAGACAGCTGAGCCTACTACTCTATTGGGCCTGACGAGAGACACATGATACTACACCAAGTGTGCAGAGTTGGGTGCCTTGCCACCACCCACTCCCGCCTCAGAGATCTTACCTTCCCATTGTAATAGAGCTGCACAAACCACTCCTTAGATTCTTGGTGCTGGTAGAGTTCCATGGTCAGGTCAACAGCAAATGGGGGCCATTTTTGGTCAAAAATCCCCAAGGCCAAGAGCATAGGCAGGAGCGTTACATCATGTGTCGCATAGAGGTACATCTTTCTGCAAGAAGGAAACAATTCTCCACAATTGCTCACCTTGGGATCAGGATACCAGGAGGCCAAGATGCCTCCTCTGAGTAAAACACAGCAGCTGTCTCTGAAGCAAGGGGCAGCTAGCAGTCAGCTGAGCTGGTGTAACACTGCTCTGGAGCAGATGGCGAACAGCCTCTTCCTACTCTCACATCTCAAGGAGAAGAACGACCCCTGGGGCAACTCTCTTTGCTTCTGCCTTCCTGCCCACCCACTTACTCCTCCCCTGCTGAGTTCCAGAGAAGAACCGTCTGGCCCACCTCCCTTCTTCCTCTGGGTCCTGCCATCCCATGACTGATGTTCTCCTACTCTAGGCTACATGAGTGTAGGAGGGTAAGCCCTGCTCCTTGCAGGCTTGGAAATTTTAATTAGTTTCAAACATATATTAAGCTGCTTGGTTTTCAACACACATCCCAAGCAGCTTTAGTCAGTGATAAAGAAGCCATTTTATGGTATTTGCTTGACACCAACATTTCTCTCCTCAGCATGGTCAAGGACTTTACTGACTCTCAACCTAGGAGACCAGCACAAGGGGAGTGGCAGGAGCAAACAGTGTAGGAGATGCCGTGCAGATGCGTGTGATGGCCAGAGACGGACAGGCATGGTTTACTGTTAGAAATGCTGCTCCAAGTTCCAGGCCTGCTTCTCCCTTAGGAACTCCGCTCCCTGCACCTCTCACATCCACTGTAGGCTTTTAGCTGTGTTACCTCAGACGCTCCCTTCTCTTCACACCCTGGCAGTACCTGAACATTAAGGAGCATCTAATTGAAATGCAGGTTCTGCTTGGGCAGGACAGAGAGGGGCCTAAGACTCAAACAAGTCTCCAGGTTCCGATAGTGTTGCCAAAACACAATTTGCTGAGCTAGTCTCCAGGACATATGACATTCCAAATCCAGGGTCCCAGCCTGGTGTCCCAGGGTCCTAGCCTGGTGTCCCAGGGTCCTAGCCTGGTGTCCCAGGGTCCTAGCCTGGTTTCCCAGGGTCCCAACCTGGTGTCCCAGGGTCCTAGCCTGGTGTCCCAAGCTCTGTGGAAGTGGGGATGGAAGCCCATAAGCTGTTTCCAATGTTTCAAAAAGTACAGTGATCATACTTAATGTACACCAAATGAAAAATTCAAACCAAGTCATTATTGTTTTGGACTATCAAAATATCAAACCAGTGTGGTACTAAAGTATTTGACATATACACAGTTTTTTTTAAAAAGGAAAAGAAAAATAACTTTGGGGCATTAAAATAAAACCATTCTAGGAAAGCCATGCAGGAAGAAAGGTAAACGGTCATGAAGTGCTTGGGGGTGCATGGCCTTGTAAGTACCTGCAGCCGCTCACAGCCTGGCTTTGGCGCATACTCTCCCTCCCTGCAGCCAGAGGCCCCGTGGCTCTCTGTGGCCTAAGCACTCACTGTGCAGGGTACCTGGTTTTGCCGGGTGGGGTGGTAGGGTCCACAGCTTTGAGCAGGTTTCCCTCCAAGATGTGTAGGAATGGGCCCACCGCCATCTGGATACTTTCCCTGTGAAGCATGAGTAACATTTAAGCACCCGGCAGGCACTCAGCACCCAGGCGAGGGGTCAGTTCTGCCTCCTAGGACCTCAGGAGCCCAGTCAGAGGAGGCGAAGAAAAGACAAGTAACCAGGGAACACGCAGGGCGGGGGCAGAAATGGCTTCACATCAAGTTTGAGGGTTCTCTGTGAACAAAGACTTCCAACAAACACATCAGGATATAACCCTAGCACGAATGCAGCCAAGATGGAGACACTCGGGGAGTTATAAAGGAGTAGGCCCTGGGCTGGAGAGATGGCTCAGAGGGTAAAGCCACTTACTTCTAAGACTGTTAGAAATAGGGAACCCGCCGGGCGGTGGTGGCGCACGCCTGTAATCCCAGCACTCTGGGAGGCAGAGGCAGGGGGATTTCTGAGTTGGAGGCCAGCCTGGTCTACAGAGTGAGTTCCAGGACACCTAGGGCTATATCGGGAAATCCTGTCTCAAAAAACCAAAAAAAAAAAAAAAAAAAAAAAAAAAAAAAAAAAGAAAAAGAAAAAGAAATGGGGACCCCACAGAGTGGAAGGAGGCTCACCCACATCAGTACACATCATACACATGTGTGCACATATCTTACACATGTGTGTACACATCATACACATGCATGTGCACACATCATACGTACCCATGTACACGCATCATGCATATCCCCATGCACACATCATGGTACACACATCATGCATATCCATGTGCACACAGCATACATTTCCATGTGCACACATCTTACACATGCGTGTGCACACGTCATACATATCCATATCCACACATCTTATACATGCATGTGAACATGCACAATAAATACATGTAAAAATAGAAACCAGACAAACCCCTACACCATGAGGAACGGAAGAGCGAAGCTGGGAGAGAGGGGGAACAAGCAGAAATCCCGAAGGCGCTGCGCGTGCAGTGAGGAGGAGAAGGAGGAGCGCCCGCTGCCCGAGCCTCCAGCCGCCTCTGCCTTCTGGAGCTGAGCCTGAGGACTGTCTTCTTCAGTCCAGCTCAGCTCCCATCCCTTTCATTCTGGGTCATCCTGTGACCGCAGGTGACAGTAACTCAACTCTCACAGCACCGAGCAAACCAAAGAAGGCTGCCAAGTGGCAAAAGAATTATTTGTTGCTGTGCCTCACACTTTTTATGTGTGTGTTGAGGGAACTCCCAAAACTAAAACACAACCTAGCACTCTTAGGATTCTGAATACCTAACTGCACAAAGGAGCAGAAGGCTGTAGTGACTGGTGTGAGGGGCCAACCTCTACACGTAGCATGCGCCTGCCAGGTACTCAGGCCAGACACACCAGGCGGCACTGCGACGTTGTGCCATTTGACCGTGAAAAAAACATCAGTTTTATGAAGCTGATATAAATAGAACGAACAGTGGGGCAGAAGACAGAGTGCTGTGGTGTGGCCAGATACAAGCTGCCTGCCCGTCCTCATAGAGTTTACTAGAACATGACCAGGCCCATTTGTGTGCCTGTTAGCCATAGGTGCTTCATGATGTAAGTCCCAACAGACCAGGCATGCCCCACAGAGCCTGAGGTATTTACTGAACACGTTTATGTGTCGAGTGGCAGGAGGGAGGGTGGTTTGGCTGCAGCCCTTGTGCATGCCCAAGACTAACACACACACACACACACACACACACACACACACACACACGCATGCTGACTCCAAGCCAACCTGACCAGGGGCTCTTTTCTTATACAACAGGCCCTGGGAATTCTTGAAACATTAACTGTCCCCTCCCACCACAGTCCCAGATTATCCCTTCACTTTGGCTTAACGGCTTCCACCCAGTGCAAACTGGACGCTCGTAATTAGAAAAAGAAAAGCAACGGGCATTCCAGAACAGAATCTCAAGTACCAGCAGGATGCAGCAATTTGGTCAGAGGATCTGGGACCAAGTGCTATCTCTGCCGCCTGCCAAATGAGCCCAGAAAAAGTAGCCAGTCTCTCTCAGCTCAGTCCTTCTCCCTCTCAAGCAGTGACAGGGATCAAGGGTGGGTTCTGTGGACTCTGTCCAGCTCCTTTACCTATAAAAGCAGCCAAAGATGCCTCCCAAGCAGTGAGAACAGGGAATTATTTGTAAACTGACCCAAGAGCAACAGAGGGTAACATAACCACGCCTCCTGCCACTCCCTCCACCTCAGGCTTTTGCAAAGTAGAACAAGAGTCTGGCACTCTGGGCTCTATGTGACAGGAAAGGAGGCACGGGTCAAACCCCAGTAAGAGCAGAGGACTGAGGGCAGGCTAGCCGCACAGAGGTGCCAGCTGACAGCTGACGACACATCCCCGCCCCCAGCATGTCTACACACACACAAGCCCACACACAAGCATACCCCTCTGGTGCTGACTAAGGACCTGCCATGCCCCCTCACCTGTCTTCCTGCTGCAGCATGTACAGGGCCATGTCCACCGCTCTCTGCTCAATCAGCTGGGCGAATCTCTTTAGGGCCGGGCAACTCAGAAGGCTGTGCACCTGCAAGAGTCCCTGGTGATGTTACAAGAAGACAATTCTTGCCTCCTAAGGGCACCGATTAGCTTCCATCACACTGTAGCAGGCGGTTTCTTCCTGGGGAGCCTATGTTCTCAGGCCCTCTAAAACTGTTTCTCTAAAGGCACAGTATTGCTCTTTCTTTGTTTTTTAAAGATTTATTTATTTTTATTTCACAGACACTGGTGTTTTGCCTACATATATGTCTGTGTAAGAATGTCATATCGCCTGGAACTGGAGTTACAGACACTGTGTGTGCTGGGAATTGAACCTGGTCCTCTGTAAGAGCAGCTAGCGCTCGAAACTCCTGAACCATCTCTCCAGCTCCATACAGGCACAGAATTGTAAAAACTGTTCCATACCCCATGATGGCTCCATGTGCTCCAAGTTTTAAAAAAACTAACAATTTTTTAATTTTTAATGACGAATACAATATATGTCAAGGAACTGACAATTTGACCAGATTTTTATTTTCCTAAAATGATTTTAGAAACTGTATGCCATATAAATACTTTTCATGAACCCTTGCCACATAACCTTACAGTTACTGCACGGAAGCACTAGGCACACTGGTTGGTGCCTTGGGGACACTGCCATTTCTGTCAGAGAAGGAAAAGACCTCACTGCCTTTGGGTAGCAGCACTTCTGCCCACAGAGGCACTCACACTGTGGGAGGGTATTATTGCATGAAATGGAATACACATTTCAATGCATTTTAATAACATAGTTATATTACATAAAACGTTATATGCATTCATATAAACTGTAATATGTATAATATATTTTTAGTACTAGAAAGATTTTTATGGATAAATCAAATTGAGGAAAACAGTCTAAAGGATTAACCAGATTACTTTACATATATCTCAAAATTTTATATCAATTGATTTTTCGACTGTGTGTGCATATGCACACATGTGTATATATGTGCATATACATGTAAGTGTGTGTATATGTATATGTGCATGCATGTATGTAAGCATGTGACTGTGTATATGTTTGTATACATGTGTATATGTGTATGCATGTATGTATAAGCACGTAACTGTGTACACATGTATGTGTATACATGCAAGTGTGTATACATGTAAGGTGTGTGTATGTGTATAAGCATGTAACTATGCATACATGTGTGTATATACATGTGAATGTGTGTGTGTGTGTGTGTAAGCATGTAACTGTGTGTATACATGTAAGTATGTGTATACACAGAAGCATGTGCAAATGCCACAGGTGGAGAATGCACTGCCACAGTGAGCATGTGGAAGTCAGAGGACAACCCGTAACCGTCAGGTCTCTCTCCTGCCGCATAGGCTCTGGGATCAATCGCAGGTTGTCCAGCTTGGAGGAGAGCAGCTTCACCCAATGAGCCATGTCACCAGCCCAAGATTTAAATATAAACACATTAATGTAGTTATCTGAGGCAGAATCTCCCTGTGTAGGCCAGGCTAGCTCCAACTTTTGATGCTCTTGCATCCGCATGTTAAGTGCAGAGACTACAGGACTGTACTCCACCCAGCTCAGATTTTTAAAATACCCATGCAGACTCTCTAAAGAGTGACCCAATAAAGAGGGAGCATGAAGGTTCTGGACCCTGAAAAATGCTAAATTTACAAATAGAGCATGGGGGTGTCACACACCTGCAAACCCAGCACGCAGGAGTCTGAAGCAGAGACCTGAGGCAGTTCTGAGCTGCATGGCTGGACCCTGTCTCAGAGAAAGCAACCCTCGGCTTGGGAAGAAAGAGCGCTCGGGAAAGTGCTCACTGCGCAAGGTGGAGAGCCTGCAATCGGACCCCAGCTGCAGAGGCCCACGCTTACAATTCCAGCACTGGGGACAGAGACTGGCAGCTCCCTGGAGTTCACTCCAGAGAGTTCATCACGCTTGCTAATCTAGCCCAGTTAGAGACTCTGTCTCAAAAAAACCAAGGTGGATGTATCCTGCAGAAAGATGTCCAAAGTTGTCCTCTGGCTTCCAAACATACGTGCACATGTACACATAGAAAAACGGTATGGGTATACTTTTACATACTCTCTACTCATAGCCAAGCCCTACCCTAGCCCCACTCCCCCAAACACACAGGTCAGCTAATCTGGGAAATGAACTAGAACTGTCTGGATCCTGTGTGAGGTATCAGCGGCCTCCTCTTATCCCTGCCAGGTTCATCTGGGCCCCATCTTCACATGCACTCCATTTACAAATCCCGTTACAGCAGCCTGCAGACCAGAGGGGCTTCCAGCCAGTTCCGAGTTAGGAGTCAGCCCACTCCCAAGGCTCCCCAAACCCAGGACCCCGGGGAACAGTTACCCTACCTGCTCGGCAGCCATGTTGTCCAGGAGAACGAAGAAGTCCACTTCATCACCATTGTTGACGCCCACCCCGGTCTTCACCTTCTCCAAGTCCTCTGAGATGCCTGGCTGTGAGATGGCAGCCTTCTTCCGGCCCCTGCCAAACCCACAGGTTCTTGTATTATTATTGTACAGTGACCAGTAATCTACAGAATGTAATTTTGTTCAGCGTTTACGATCACGTATAATCCTTACAACAGTCTGGTATGGTTAGCAATATTATTCCTATTTTACAGGTGAACACATTAAAGCAACAAAAAGCTAAATGACTTGTAATGTAAGCCACCAAGATCTATGAATAGAACAAAAGGCTAAAGTTTCCAAATCCTATTCCTCGGCGGTTTCTAGCTATTTTACTGAAACCAATGCATAGCTCAGATCTCTCTGGAAACCCTTATTCTTTCTGCTATGAATTACATACAGTCTTAGCATAACCCAGAAGGGACTGAGCACCCCGAGAAATGCCTGGGTACCTGGTCCTCTCTCTCAGGAGCCAGCAGCTCTGGTAGTTGGGGTACAGGACTTCGGAGCTTGCCTCGTCAGTATGGATAATGGCAGGTCCTGCATGGAAAGAGGAAGCACAGGTGTGAGGAAGTGGTGTGGGAAAATGGAGAGCATTCACAAGGTGAGCCTGGCTGGTGTTAGGAGAGCAGGGCTTCGGAGGCCACGCCTGCCTCAGCTCGCTTTTCCCAGACCCCCACTTCTGCCTTCTACTTCCCTTTGGTCGACAGAGTCAACCCACGAAAACTCCAAGGTCACCCTTACCAGCCGTTCCTACCCTGGCTCTGCCCACAGTTCTCCAAGCACTGGATAAAGTAACAGCTTTGTTCTGTCTAGCACACACACCCTCCTACTGGGTCACAGATCAGAACAGGCCTTATAGATCATTCCCCAGTCTGAGGGCTCCCTTGAAGGGACAGCCTGTCCTGTTTGCTTGGCTTGCTAGACACATAGTGTGTGAAGTGGCTGGCTTCAGCCAGAGACCCAAGCCACTGGGGAGGTAGAGCCAACCTCCTCAGCCCTGAAGGGTCTACTGTCAAAGTTTGATAGAAACTTCATTTCCATTTAAGATACTCCTAGAAGCTAAACAAAGCAAGAACGTCTGCTATGCAGCAGCACTTAATGTCTGAATCCCAGTTAGGCCACGAAGATCTGATGTTCAGAAGAGTGATTTAATGCAGATTTGGACCGATTACAAATGTCAAAAACGTGGCCTCATTTGGTGGGTTTGGATTGCTAGGGCTTGAATCACAGGCTACTGTTTTGAATGCTTGTTCCCTAGAGGGGAAGAAGTGGTGTGGGAAAATGCAGAGCATTCACAAGGTGAGCCTGGCTGGCGTTAGGGGAGCAGGGCTTCGGAGGCCACACCTGCCTCAGGCTAGGCTTAGTCTGTCACCACGTGAACACCCACCACCTCCCACTCCGGTAGCCACAGATGGGGACAGGAGCTGAGCAGGTTCCTGCTGCCCTGCTTCTGCCACAGCTTCCTCTACAGCTTCCTCTCCACGGCAGCCTCCCTTCACTCTGAAACCTCGAGCCAAAATAAACCTTTCTTCCCTTGAGCTGCTTCTGTCAGGTGTTTGGTCACAGGGATGTGATGGTGACTAACAGGCCTCACATGGGATCCAGGGAAGAGATAAATGCAGTCCCCATTGGTGAGAAGTTTTGAAGCTGACTGTGATTATTCCCTGATTACGTTAAGACAACTTTCTCAACTAAGAAAGGCCGAGCAAAGCCGGGCGTGGTGGCTCACGCCTGTAATCCCAGCACTTGGGAGGCAGAGGCAGGTGGATTTCTGAGTTCAAGGCCAGCCTGGTCTACAGAGTGAGTTCCAGGACAGCCAGGGCTACACAGAGAAACCCTGTCTCAAAAAAAAAAAAAAAAAAAAAAAAGGCCAAGCAGAGCACGCTGACACCGGGCAGGCTAGGCTGGGGGTATCACGAAGATCAGAACAATGGCAGCAGTCCTGGGTTCCGCTAAGTGTGCTCCCTACCCTCTTTCTCAGTAGTGCCTCACTACAGTTCGCAAGACTGGGCAGGGTCACCTCTGCAGCTCATTTAGAAGCTCGAGGAGTCGGGAAGCAGAGGGACATCTAACTCCTGCTCACTGCAGAGGTCAGGTTGGCAAGGGCAACAGAAGGCTGGATGGTGATACTGGGGGAATGGTGATGCTGAAGGACCCCCAACAACTGGAGCAACTAGAAGTCATAAGTGCAGGAAGGATGGGGGGAACAGGCACGGAGGAAGAGAAAGGGCAGCTTTGGAAGTGAGGAGACGTGAGCTCCCCTGGCACAGGGGTGACTTTCAGACCGCTACACAAACCTTTCTGACGTTGGAAAAGCCCGGCCAGCAAACACCGAGTGGATTCCAGATTCCGAAACATGTTGGTGGAGCGAATACTGGAGAGAAATGAACATGCAGAGGCAGAGATGCTTACACAGGAACAGAGAACAGCTGGGAACAGAGCAGCTGGACTCCTCTCAAACCACACATGGACCCATGGGGAGAAGCCTTTCCTCTCTATAGACTGGCTGCCCCCAAGAACCTGCAAGCCAACGGCTGCGGCATTCAGTGACTACCTGTTCACAGAAGATTATGACAAGGGTGGTGATCTGGTGCCCCCCAATCACATCGGATCAGGGTGCAGGTCAGGACAAGTTACTCATGCTCAAGACCTTAAATGAGTAAGTATCTCCTTGTCTGTGACTCACAAGACCTCTTGTGGGTTGTAGACCGGTGAAAGGAAAGGGATATCTTCCACATAATTCTTCCTCAGTTTCTCTCCCAGGGCAAACATCTGCTGCATGCCCACCTTGGTCAGCTGCCCAGCAAACACGCCACCCTAAAGTGGGGGACAGACAAAGAGAAGATTGGACACTTGGCTGCTCAACTCAGCCCAGAGAAGAATCCCTGAAGCTCTGCCATGGGCTTCCCCTGACACTCACCCTCAAGGTGGTCTTGTGGTATTCAGAGTCATAATGAGAATGAGGCTTCGGGCCCCCGGCTAGATTGGTGACAGTGTAATCAAACCGAGTTTGAGGTGGGATCTCTAAAAGCTTGGGGTTCCATTCCACCTGTTGTGACCATAAAAAAGTGACATATGGTTGAATAAAAGTTCTTGAAGCTCACAGTGATGACACCCTGTGGCCTCTGGATATGTGACCAGAAGAAGCACTTGACACTAGGCCTGCAATCTCTCCTTGGAAACCTGAACTCTCCCTCCAACTGAAGGAAGATATGACCATGACTCATTATTCCTGGTGCCCTCACTCACCCTAAGGCTCAGTCCAGCAGTCTTGTCCCACTTGACTATTGGGTAGAAGACACCGCAGGCTAGTCGGCACGTAGCCGCTCAGTGAGAGTGTGGATGAATGAATGAGTGAGCAAGTGAATGAATGAATTAAACCTGATCTCAGTGACTGCCACCTTAGTAACAGTTCCTAAGGAATTGATGTGCAGTTTCCATCCTAGGACTCTGCGTAACACCTCCGTGTGTTACTACTGCCGACTTCCTGTTCTTTTCTCTAGTTTCTGAAGCAAGTGGCTGTAACCTATGGTGGCCTGTCTCCCTCGGCTTCCTTCGGTTCTCCTAATCTGGCTCCTGCCTCAACAGGATGATTTCAAAGCATCACAGGTCTCACATCTCAACTGACCCACCAGACTCTTACTCCTTCAGGGTCAGACGTGATATTCTAATCCAGTGTCTCTCAAGCTCCCTCCTGCTGCGGGGACCCTCAGGTTGTGGTGACTCAACCATAAAATTATTTTCATTGCTATGTCATAACTGTAGTTTTGCTGTTATGGATAATAATGTAAACGTGTATTTTCCGATGGCCTTAGGCAACTCCTGTGGTAGGGTCATTCGACCGGCAGGTTGAGAACTTCCGGTCTTGCTGTAACCAGCTCCTCTTCCCAATCTATTAATTCTTTCAGTGTGAACACAACTACATTCTAAAACAAACCTCTGACTCCCCACTGTCCCAGTCCCTGAAGGAAACTCTCACTCACAGCATACAGCCAACTCAAGCGCTGTGCCCATGGCCCTGAGCTTACACAGCAGGGTCACTGGCTCTTTAAAAGCCTTTATCAAACTGCACCAGGCAAGTTCCTTTACTCATCTGTCCAGTTCAGTACACATCTTCCATGGAATAGAAACTGAGTCATCTATTGGTTTTCTCATCTGGATACAATTAACAGCTCTGAAGATCTCCCAGATCCCATGGAAGACACCAATTGTCAGATAACCAGATCTGGCCTTTCCTGGAATTTCAGCTTAGAGGAAGCAAGCCATGAACTTAAATGATAGCATAGACACAGCAGAAGTTGGTGTGCCCTCCAAGACACCAGACACAGCTGCCACAGCTCAAAGTCAGACAGAGCTCTTCTTCAGGAAGTCTCAAAAAGAATGACATTTGATGCATTCCTCTGATGCAATCACAGGGACACAGACAATCAACACCTGAACTTGTGATAGGTGAACTTCAGGACAGTACCACAGAAGCTAAAGAAGCAGTTTTTCCAGGTGAAGTAGGATAGGTGCCCAGGGCCCTCCCCCGCACACTCCAGTATTGTGAAAGGACCGTGGCCCCACGGAACAGTCTGAACGCCAGTGGAACATGTCACAATTACAATGGACATAGGAGAGCTGGTTTTGACATGTCAGCAAGACTTAAAAGGTTCCATCTAAGGCTGCAGGAATAGAGGAGGCAGCTCTAACACGCCGCAGGAAGACATGGCACGTGGGTGGGCACAGTTTGGGGGTGGGGGTGGGAGGTAGGCAGGAAGAAGAAGGATGAACATGGCTTTGGTTCTGAGCTTGCGTGGCTACTGACAGGGCAGCAGCAGGAAAGCTGTGATTGCTTCCGGCCAGGTTAGGGTAAGCCACCTCCTTTGAGTTCTCACTCTCCACACATTCCCCTAAGTCTCACCTGGATCTGTTTGCTCTCTCCCCTTCGCTGTAGTGTCAATTCTTTTAGAGCTCAGACCAAGCCTCCATTCTGGTTGAATCCACAGAACTGGAGACATAGGTCCACAGGGAGACTCAGACAAAGAGATGTGATCTTTAAACACATTGACCAACAGAGGACCTATGGTGCTTCCCAGGGCGATTCCTGATGACCAGGACATGTGGAGTCTACGCACATGATTCAGATTTTCAAATGTGGACAGTACAGCCATTCACACATGCTGTCCAGTCTGTGAGTGGTAAAGAGGAACTTGGACCAGGCATAGTGACAGGACGACAGGACAATGAGGGAAGAGCACTTTGAGTCCAATGACCAACCCAGCCAAGCACGTGCTATAACTTAACCAGAGTCTTCTCCTGAGCAGTAAATGCTCTTAACTGCTGAGCCATCGCTCCGGCCCCCTGGGCATGAATACCACCCCAGGAGAGTTCAACATCAAGTCCAGGTTTCAAATCAAGATCTTGTTTCAGATGGGGCTAGCGGGGAGACTAACTTGATCATTTTACCTCTTATATTCACATATAGACACATCATGTTTAAAGAGAAAATTAGGGGGGAAGGGAGATGGCTCGGTGGTTAAGAGCACTTACTGATCTTCCAGAAGACAAGGACTCAATTCCCAGCATCTACATGGAAGCTTACAAACTCCTGTAAAGTCCAGTTCTAGGGGATCTAATGGTTCTCCGGCCTCCAAGGTCACCAGGCATGCTTGTGGTGCACGGATATACATGAAGGCAAACACACACAGAAACACAACAACTAAAAGAAAAGTTATAAACCTTAAAAGAAAATTAGGTGATAGCAATAGGGAGACTATAATTTAAAGTGACTGATTCAAAGTAAGGAGGGAAGACAGTTAGAAGCAGGCGTAGGGGCAAAGGGACCGTAGACAGAAAGCTAGCAGAAGCGGCGGCGGCGGCTGCGGCGGCGGCGGCGCATGCTGACCATGAAGGGGTTACGGGCTCTGGATCACACTCTGGCTTTTAGAACTGGGCTAGACAGGCTCAAAGGTACAAACAAGACAATGGCTCAGGAGAAGTATACCACCCCTGAAGCTAACAAATTCCTTCCACGGGGCCTCATAAGGAGGATAGCGGAATGACTTTGACATCTTTCCAGTAGTCAGAGCAATGAGCTCTGTGGGGATGTTTCTCCCTGCTGCTTCAGCTTAGCATACAGATCCCACCACATCACAACCTTAGGAGGGCAACGCCACGGTGGGATGGGTCGGTTACATGCCATGTTTAAAAACACAACAATAACAACAACAACGCCTTCCAGGACAAGGTTTTAGGAAACAAGCAATGAATGGTCTTAAGCCTTGGCTGTACATGAGGCATCACAGGAAGTTTTAAGTTGCTGAAGTCTGAACCTCATTCCAGGATAATCACATCTGGATGTTTATGGGGTGGGGTGTCTACTTCTCAGCGCTATAGAGCCCAGATATTCCTAAAGCACCAGAGAAGAAATGTTCCCACAACATTGGATACCCTGTACCAATTAAATCTGAATCACTAGGAAGAAGACCCAGGCATTAATTTTTTTTAAGAAAAAATTAGTATGAGTGTTTTGCCAGCATGCACATCTATCTGAACACGTGTGCCTGGTTCCTGTAGAGCCCAGAGTGCAGCGGAGGCCCTGGAACTGGAAATATCTTTTTGAGTAGCCACGCAGGTGCTGGGAACTGAACCAGAGTCCTCTACAAGAGCTGTAAATGCTCTTCACTGCTGAGCCATTGCTCCAAGGCCCCATACCATCTCTGAAGAATTCAGTACCCTGCCAGGGTTTCAAACCATCAACCCAGTGGAGTGAAGGAACTGGAGTGAAGGAACCGTCACATCCTCCATAGCTGCGTCTCTCAGCTGAGCTGTGGGCAGGAGTAAGCAACACAACATGCTTCCCAGCCCATCCACACTGCCAAATGCACACAGGACCTTAACGCGGGACTGGGGTAGGCTGAACCTCCTAAGGCTGACTTCCTATCAGGGGTCACCTTGCCACTGTCTGGAAGAAGTTGAAAGCAGAGTTCAATAGTTTGCTTGAAAATGAATTTGGAGCTACTCTGGAGGTCAGAAACAGGTCAACAGAGCTCCATGATTTTATTTCCAAAGCACAGCCTTTTGGCAGGACAGATCAACTGTTACCAAAACCGTTAAGAAAACAACTCAGTCAATCTTCTGCTGTTAAAACAATGCCACCTTGTAAGGACCCGTGAGAAAACCGAACAGATGACAGCACATCTGTCTATAAACCAGTCAGAAATCAGAAACTGTAGCAAAGGTAATTTTAGTCTTATAATGGTTGCCGTGTGGTCTGTTCTGACAATAGCAGAGTAAGGAAGGTTAGAAAACTCGATAACCATGGATACGGAAAAGAAAACTTGAGAGAGATATCCAGAAACAGGTCACAGGAGGCTGGCGACATTTACTCACAGCCAGAGTTGGCCTCATCCCAGGCTCTGATGCACAGAACTTCATCCAAGAAATCCAGACATGCTTGAAGCTCCTGCCTAGGGCTGGGGAGATACCTCAGCAGCTAAGTGTGCTTGCTTCGGGGACATAGCTCTGTTCTCAGCACCCTCAGTGGGCGCACAACCACCTGGAACTCCAGTTCCAGGAGATCCAATGGCCTCTTCTAGCTTCTCAGGCCTACCTAACTACACACACACACACCCACACACACACACCAAAGTCTTTTTTAAATTTTAAAGCAGCAGCCTACGGTCTGCAGTGTATGAGTGGGAACTTAAGGCAGTGGTCCTGGTCATGCTGCAAAGCAAGGGCATGGAATTGGTCTCCACATCTTGTAGCTACACAAATAAAAGCTAATGAAGCTGGGATTATTGGGAGCTTCCATCATAAAGATTCCCAGCACATACCAACAGATTCACACATACATGCGTGGATGAGTGTACATACACACACACACACACACACACACACACACACACACACACACAATCCCTGAAAGGATTTAAACCTTTTTTTTTTTTTTTTTTTGGTTTCAATTCAAAGAGGCTGGAGTAATGTAATGAGTATCTTTCCAGTAATGAACTGAGTGGGATTGTTTTCCCCCAGTTCTCTCAACACAGAATGTTGATATCTTGTCAAAGCATGTCAGTGAAGCCAGTTCTATACTGGAATCCACCAATTCAGGCGAATGCACTGTCTATATACACTGGGTCTAGATTCAGACAAACTTTCTTCCTCTGCTTTTACTGGTAACTTTGTCTAAAACAGAAATATATCTAACACTCTTTAATAAAAATAGATAGTGCCGGGCGGTGGTGGCGCACACCTGTAAGCCCAGCACTCTGGGAGGCAGAGGCAGGAGGATTTCTGAGTTCGAGGCCAGCCTGGTCTACCGAGTAAGTTCCAGGACAGCCAGAGAAACCCTGTCTCGGGAAAAAAAAAAAAAAAAAAAAAAAAAAAACAACAAATCCAAAAAACCCAAAACAACAACAACAACAACAAAAAAATAGATAGAGAAGAATAGGGGGGGCAAAGAGACGGGCCTGTGTAGACAAAATAATAAGACAACTTGAGAGATCTGATGTTAAAGGCACTGAGTGCATGAGGATCACAGAAGCAAAAAGAGTTGCAGAACCTGAGAGAAAGTAATATAGCCATAGAAAGAGGCTAACCGGAAACCTGGTAAATAAATGCCTGCTAAAATAGATTTATTTATGTGAGAGCTGCCCTGGTGGCTTGACTTCTCATGTGTGACCCTCCTTAAAGACCAGGTCTTGGGTTGAAGCTATAACTCACAGCACTTCAGGAAAGCAGAAATGACCATGAAAGGTATATCCAACTGAACAAATACACACTCCACGGGTAAATTCAACATTTGGGGTGTTAGGGATTTCTGGTGCCCTATTCTCTTTTTTTTCCTGTCAGGCAATCATTTTTAAAACAAAAAGCTAATTATTTGTGCTTTAATCATAATTATCCTGACTTAAAGCCACAAGATTAGCCAATTAACTTTTTCCCCTTCTTACCACAAATCCTTTTTAGATTCCTAAACCTAAAGTGTAAAAGAACACCAAGACACAGTCCTTGCCAGCAATAAGATTTCATGAGATCTCAAATGGTCACTGGCAAGCCCATGAGAAAAAAAATCTGTATTAAGATCTGGTCCCAAAGGCGCCAGCTTGCTCTGCACTGTGGTAGCACTAAATGTAACTCCTGGTGGGTACAAAGGTCTCTGCCACTAACAACCAGCGAAAACAGACACTTAGAGGGTCCGCTGCATCCTTGAACTCACGTTCAACCACAGAACTGCTAAACAGGGACCTAACTCCACATCCACCGAATCAGAATCTGCATTTAAATAAGATCCGTGCCCCAGGCCATTCCTATGCATCTTTGAAAAGTTACACTACACCTCGAAACTGAAAGTTTGGAGGGCTGCCCTAGACAGGAAAGCTTAAACACCAGTAGTGTGGGGATGAGGATTGGGTGATGGTTCCAGGCCTGAGGACCAGTCTACTGCTGTTTCCCTCTGGTCTGGACCCAGCCGGAGCCCCTCTGCGCCAGGGGCGACGCTAAGGTGTGTCTCCACGAACCCCTACGTGGGCTGCCTCTCACCTGCTCCTCCAGCGGGAGCGGCTTGAGCGGACTCCGTGCCCCGTGTCGAAATACCACCTGCACCATTTTCAGCTCCAGTAGGCTGCGGTCCACTGGACGCTGACCATCCGGCGCCCGCTGCTCGGCCAGGGCCACCCGCCGCTGGTGGAAGCAGTAAGCCAGCGAGGTCAGGACGCCCACGGAGGCCCACGCGCGCATTCTGGAGGCTGTGGAAGCTGAAGGCTCCGCAGGCAACGGGGCTCAGCAGCTACTCAGAAGTTCGCGGGAACTGCAGGGCAAGTGCATCCAAGCTCTCAGAACAAGCGACTCTAGCGGCACGACCCGGCGACAGTGAGGCCCGAGGGGCGGGAGTCTGGTGGAGAGAAAGGGGTGGGAGCAGAAAGACTGTCTGGTAGTTTAAGCCCAGCCGACGCCGGCTGCTCCTGCTGCAGGCTCAGTCAGGACAGCTACTTGGCCCTGAAACTTGCACTTCAAACCTGGTGAAGGGGAAGCCGCAAAAGCAGAAGTTCCACGGACACACGGGATTCGGGTCCACATTTTATAACCAAGCTCCTAAGCAATTTCTTGCCCTCCCAAGGACCTGCCCCAATTAAGTCTGCGCACAGGAGCACGGGAAAGTGAGTCCCGAGACTTTGTCCGATTTGGAAACTCAGTCCCGTAAAAACTACAACTCCCACAATGCTGTGCGTGGCCGAGGTCCCCAGGGAGGGCAGTCCGTCGCCCCCCACCCCCGCCACGCTCTAGGTCCCGCCCCCCCCCCCCCCCCATGCTTCCAACGTTCCACTCCCCACACCGCCAGTCTTCAGCCTAAGGCAGCCAAGAAGCCCCTGGTAATTAAGGAATTTCGTCTGCTTTTTTCCCTTGAGGGTTTTCCTGGGGTGAGGGTGGGAGAGGCACTGTTAGGATAGGGGCCCAGAAGAGAGAAGTTTGAATGTGGAAGAATTCCCTGAAGTCCTCAAAGCAAGATTACTAAAGTCATGATCTGAAACGTCTCTCAGCTGAGTGCTTACTATTTGTGAAATTACCTTCCCCCATTTTGTTTAAGAAAATTGAGCTAGGGATGTAGTTCAGGGGTAGAGCACTCTCGGGCATGCACAAAGCATTAGAGCCAGAGACTTGAGAGGGAAGACAGTCTCTGGAATAGAGACACCAAAAAGTGTCAGGGGAGGACAGGAGTAGTGTTGTCAACATCCTGAGGCATTCTCCTCATCTTTTAACTGCGGGATATTATTGTGGGCTTCAACTTAGAAGTGAATTTCAAAGCAAGCCAGTAAGAAATAGACTTGAAGTCTGTTTGGAATGGAAAGAAAAGCAACGAAAAGAAAGAACAAAACACACCTTAGGGCATACATGGCTATAGGCTTTTCAGGGAATAATCTCAGTCCATTTTTAACGGATTTTAGGCAAAAGAGTTACGACAGACAGATGCTTAGTGAGGGAATAGGGCACCCGCAAGTGGGTCCAGGCTTCCCGTAAGAGGTTCACAGCAAAATGCCTTAGCAGTATATATATATTAGTAGCTCTCACGATACATCTTGGCCCTGCATGGTGGTGCGGGCTTTTAATCCCAGCATTCGAGAGGCAGAGGCAGGCAGATCTTTGTGAGTTCAAGGCTGGACTGCTCTGCAGAGTGAGTTCCAGGGTAGCCAAGGCTACACAGAGAAGCCGTGTCTGGGAAAAAAAAGAAGACGAAAAACGCACATCTGGAAGGGTTGCTACAATCCCCTCCTCTTTGCTATTTTTGGTGCAACTATAGGACAACTGGAGGGAGCCTTGGATAGGTTAGAGTCTGATAAGGTAAAACCAGGAGCCACTGGGTTTCTAGTAAAAGTCTCAGATTATAGGTTTATAGCCACAACCAAAGAGTATGCATGGAGGGACCCATGGCTCCAGCCACATGTGTAGCAGAGGATGGCCTGGTCGAACATCAATGAGAGGAGAGGCCCTTGGTCCTATGAAGGCTCGATGCCTCAGTGAAGGGGAATGCCAGGACAGGGAAGCAGGAGTGGGTGGGTGAGTTGGTAAGCAGGGGGAGGGAGGATGGGATAGGGAGTTTTCGGAGGGGAAACCAGGAAAGGGGATAACATTTGAAATGTAAATAAAACAAATATCTAATTTAAAAAAAAAAAAGGGAAAGGAATCCTTGCTTGATGGTTGGTGAGAGTGAGGAGCTCCTTTTCTTCTTGTGTTCCAATAATTTTCTTGGCCCTTCTGTCCTAGCCCAGACCCACTTCCTTTAACTAGGACTTGCCTTTTGTGTGTGTGTGTGTGTGTGTGTGTGTGTGTGTGTGTGTGTGTGTGGTTTTTTGAGACAGGGTTTCTCTGTGGAGTCCTGGCTGTCCTGGAACTCACTCTGTAGACCAGGCTGGCCTTAAACTCAGAAATCCGCCTGCCTCTGCCTCCCAAGTGCTGGGATTACAGGCTTGCGTGCACTACCACGCCTGGCTAGGACTTGCCTTTTTAAGAGCGAGTCAAGGAGCCGGGCAGTGGTGGCACATGCCTGTAATCCTAGCACTCTGGGAGGCAGAGGCAGACGGATTTCTGAGTTCGAGGCCAGCCTGGTCTACAGAGTGAGTTCCAGGACAGCCAGGGCTATACAGAGAAACCTTGTCTCGAAAAAAACCAAAGCCAAAAAAAAAAAAAAAAAAAAAAAAAAGAGCGAGTCAAGGTAGTAAGTCGGAACCTTTGTGCTGGAATCACCACCTCCCCCTAAGAGACCCACCCTAGACACTGCTGCATGTGAGACTGAACCTTCAGTGCATGAGCTTTTGGGTAAACACTTAGATTCAAAATATAGCAACCTGAGACACACTGAGACCTTCAGGAGCATCAGGAAATACTACACTGGAGCCTGAGTAGTGCATTGTAACTCCCACAGCTGGGGAGCGCGGCCCTCAGACAGGTGAGGGAAAGCACAGTATAGTTCAGTATAAACAGATCCTGGTGGTAGAGCAACTTCAGCCTCTTTGGCATTCTTAACACGCTGGAGAGCCTTCAAGATAATGGAAGATTGGTTTCTGGCTGCCCTACTTCCTGCCATGGTGGACAAAGCAAGGCTGGGCCACACCTTGCTCTCTGGCATTGTTAGCACTCACTCAGTGAACATACTGAGTACCTTTGACCCAAGAGAGCAATAGCCGTGACATCTGGGCAGTGGGGGAGGGCGGCCTGTGCCAGTGGGTGGGGAGCCACAGCTGGTGAGGCTGGCAAATGACAGAGTCCACGTGAGCTGAAGGCACTATTTGTCAGCACCCGGGAGTCCTGCCAGCATTTAGTGTGTACTGTACATAGTGGTGGTAAGCTGAAATAGACAAAAAGGTAAGACGTCTTGAAATCATGCTCCGGGGACTGCCAAGAAGGGGACTCTGAGAAATGCTTATTTTGACCCTGGTTTTACTATAAAATAGGGCTAGTTTGAGAAACAAGTAAATTTTCCTCCAGTAAATTTTCATGAGAGTTTCACTTAATAGTATTTGAAACTCAGTGCTAGCCATGAGATTAACACATACAAACACAAACACATGTACACACACATTTATTGCTTCATTTCCAGTGGTGAGCAAGGTGTCTGATTCATTGTGAGTACTTACTAAGTGCTGGTTTAGAAAATGACAGACTATGCTACAAGAGTAGTGTAGAGGTTGATGACTCTTATATGTGTGATGGTTGCTTCTGCTGGGCAGTGGTGGTGGCACACGCCTTTAATCCCAGCACTTGGGAGGCAGAGGCAGGCAGATTTTTAAGTTTAAGGCCAGCCTGGTCTACAGAGTGAGTTCCAGGACAGCCAGGGCTGCACAACCCTGTCTCAAAAAAACAACAACAATAAAAGATAATGTCACGGTTGCTTCCCACATAAATCTCATGAGAAGTTTAATTCTGAGCATGGCATTAGTACTAGAACAAATATCAAGAGATATGAAAATTACTTTCCTTTGACTTTTACCTTGATGGTCTGGAAGCCAGGAATATAATTTGCAATCTAACTATAACGTAAATGTCATTTTTTCCTCCATGGTGTGGGACACTGTGGATTGAAAGGGAGCAGAAACAGCAAAGTCCGGTAGCTATGGCTGCAGTCCAAGTAAGAAACGTGGGAAGCTGTTAACAATGGAAGTTCAAGGGAAGAGGGAGAGAGCGGAAAGGTCAAGGCTAGCCCTGGAGTAGTTGGCCAGGTATCCTCAGGTGGTTGGAAAGAGGTTAAGTCGAGGCTAGCAAGTTAACTTGAATCGTGTAGGTTATGAAGTAGGTACTTGTACTTGTGTGGCATCTGTGTAGAAATGCCCTCTATAGGGTCGATGATATAAGCTGGAGATCAGAGTAATGTATACACAGGGCTTTTCTGTTCAAGGCTTAAAGCCACAAGAGTTTGTATGGATAAAATCTTGGTGAAGTAGGATAAGAAGACAGAAAATGAGGCCTGAGATATGTCTCTGACGAGTTCTTCATTCAGGACCTAAGTATGAAGGGAACCAAGAAAAGTTTTAAGAAGGAAAGAATTCCTGATGTGTTTAATCCCAGCACTCAGAGGCACAAGCAGGTAGATCTCTGAGTTTGAGGCTAGCCTGGTGTAAGTGGAGAATTCCAGATCAGCCAAGCCTGGAAGGTGAGACCCTTTCTAGAACAAAAGCAAATCAAAGCAGAAAAGAAAAATGGAACAGTAGTGTCAAAGCAACTGAGAATACAGTGACAGCAGTGGAAGGCCCTGAGGTCTACCAGTAGGCTGTGGCTAATGGAGAGGAGCCACCTGGGAGAACAGAGGCTCGGTGCAAGTGGGAGTGTGTGGGGAGTGCGTGTCGACACCATCGGGAAGGTAGAGAGCACTGGAAGTGCTGGGTTCCTGACACTAAGGGAGACTTGTCTGCTGAAGAGAAGTCTGTGTTTAAATGCTGATGGACAGGGAGGGAGAGTCTGAGTATGAGATGGATGAAGGCCTGGAGAGCTCTGAAGAAGGTGGAACAAGATGAGGAACGAATTTAGGCCACATCATTGGGATCAGATGGAGAAACTGTATGTCCTCTACACTGAAGAGAGAAAGAACAGGTATCACGGGGTACATGGATAACAGGACTTAAGGAGCCTGTTTGAGAGTTTCTTTACTCTGCAAATCCATAGTGTGTTGGTGGGATGGTGATTGGTGCTAGTAAAGATTTGAAGTATGTAGCCAGAACAGTTGATGACATACTACACCCACCACAGAGTTGCCTGAGGACATTTGGGGTTTAAGCGCCTCAGTGCTGTTCTAGGTCTGAGTAGGCCGAGGGCACCCGTTTGTTTATGATAGAGTAGTTCTTAAGATCCCACTTTGAGAACTACTGATGGTGAAACAAGGATTCCTCCATTGATGCTACAATCCTTAGACATTGAAGCCCCTTCCATAAAATGGGATAGTTGTAGAGATAATCTCTTGTGCATTGTGTAAAATCATTCACATGTCAATAAAAACAAAAACAAAACCCCAAAACAAACAAACAAAAAAAAACCCAACAAACCTTTGGCCAATGAGCTGAGGCAGGATTAGAAGGTGGGACATCCGGCAGACAGAGAATTCTGCGAACTAGTGAGGCATGGAGGATTTGGCCTGGGAATGCTGATGGAGACAGAGGCATGAAAGCAGAACAGAGGTATCTGGTCACGTGGCAATAAACTGGATATTAAGTTTGAGCCAATTGAAGAACGTATAAAACCTTGGCCTAGGCATCTGTAAATATATTTAAGTCACGGAGTCTTATTTCTGGAGCTTGGAGCTAGGAGGAAAAGCAAGAGGTTCCAGGTAGTATTTGCAGATCATGAATATTCATCGTCCCATCACTCGAGAACATCTCCAACCTAATGATAATACCAAATACAATGAGAATGTACTGAAAAGAGTTGTTACACCAAACTATTTAAGAAATAATGACAAGAAAGGGTCAGATTATCTGACTATAACTTTTTGTTGTTATTTTTGTTTGGGGTTTAGGCTTGTTTATTTGCCTGTTTTTGATTTTTTTTTTCAGAGTATTTTGATCCACAGTTGATTGAATCAGTAGGCACAAGCTATTTTGGGTGACTGTTCTCCAGAGATCTATGTGTTAAAAGTGGGGAGTAGCAAAATCTTTGAGAGGTATGGCCTTGTTGGAGGTCTTTAGGTGACTGGAGACATTTGCTTGTAGAAGACCACGGGATCCACTGTCTTCCCCTTGCACTTTGTTCCTTAGCTCTTGAGGTGAATGGTTTCCTCTGTCATGTTCACCTGCCAGAGGCCCAGTCACAGAACTACCTGAGTGTGGTCTGCAGCCTTCCAGGACCACAAACCAAAGCAAACCTTTTCTCTTTATATAACTTATATTACCTCGGGCACTCTGTAATAGTGACAGAAAACTGATAGGTTCAGCGCAAGACCCATGAATCCAGAGCTGTGACAGGATTTCAATATGGAGACTTTTAATAAGATGGGATGAAATGTCAGTAAAGAGGCACCGATGAAGACACAAGGAATGACTGACAGACAGGATCTGAAGACTTGGATCAAGTCTTTGTCTGGCACAAAGTCTGATGAAAAAGAAAAGGGGAAAGGAAAGCCTTGGACAGAAATGGGATTATGTCTCCCATTCAAAGTCGCTCCTCCCAGGATAGAGAGAAAGGAGAGGTTGAGTGAGAGATAGGAAAGCTGGTGGCACTGGTAGTTTAATGTTTCCCTCAAGAAAATGTGTCTAACAAACTTGGAAAAGTGTTGAAAAGCAGTAATAATAATTGAATGTTATTACCGTATGCACGACATTCAGTGTGTTAATCAACTCTTACTGTAGCTCGAGTGGCAGATCTATCCTTCATACAGAGCCTGAGCTTAGACGATAGAAAAAAAGCTTGCCCAAGGATGTGATAGCGGCTTAAGTAATCCAAATCCCAGCCCTGAGGAGCTCACACTGCCAGCCGAGGACATTCTACTAATGAGCTGAGGAAGGCTGGAAGGTTATATGAAAGTTACCGTGGCTGATGCCTATGAAAAAACACCGGAAGCCAGATAGTATATAAAGAATACAGATTTATTTGACTCATGCTTCTGGAGGCTGAGAAATTCAGGACCGCGGCACAGGCATCCTCTTGGCATCTGGCTCTCCTTGCTGCATTAGAGCATGGCAGAGGGACCACACGGGTCAGAAGGGGGACAGCAATGGAGTTAGCCAAGGAAGTCTGGGAGGGTTTGTTTTGTTTTTGTTTGTTTGTTTTTTGTTTTGTTTTGACTTTTTTGAGACAGGGTTTCTCTGTATAGAGATGCTGTCCTGGAACTCACTCTGTAGACCAGGCTGGCCTCGAACTCAGAAATCCTTCTGCCTCTGCCTCCCAAGGACTGGGATTACAGGCGTGCGCCACTATTGCCCCGGCAAGTATGGGACTTTTAAAGACAGCCTGATTTCTGGTTGAGCTAGGTTTAAAACCCCAGGGACCCAGCAGGAGATAATCCTGCAAGGGACAGTAGGCATTTTCCACACTCCTAGACACCAGGCCCCTGGCCCAAGCTCTCCACTCCATAACTCTGTGGCCATCAGTCACATAAAGGCACCGCCCCAAGCCCTTCCACAGGTGAGGACGTGACAACAGATCACATAGCCTCAAGACAGATCTCCATTTTTTTTTTTATTCGATATAATTTATTTACATTTCAAATGATTTCCCCTTTTCTAGCCCCCCCACTCCCCGAAAGTCCCGCAAGCCCCCTTCTCTTCCCCTGTCCTCCATTTTAATGAGGTACCTAAAGGAAGGAAGAGCTTAGCTAATTAGGCTCTCCTTCCCAGACACTCCTCCCTGCAGAAGGTGTTTAACCTCAGGCCTGCCCTGAGAAAGTGGGGAACGGTTTCACTCATCACAACTTTCTGCCAGGGCAATAAATGCTTTGAAACCGTGGGCTGCCTCTTCTCCTCCGGCTCCCGCAGTGGGGAGTAACGGAACAGGCCTTCACCTAAAGAGCCACATCAAGTCTCCCACAGAAGGCCTCTCAGCGCTCCCAGCCATGGTCTCCACTGAACCAAGCTGCCCACACAAGCCAAGGATTAGCTCATCCCCGCGGAGCGGGACCCAGCAGGAGTGCTCTCTCCCCGCCCTTCCCCATTTGTCCCAGGCTAGATCCAGCCAGAGCACCCCGCCCTTCCATTTTCAACTCTTCTGAAGCATCCAGCGGTGTCTGTGGTGCCCAGGAGTCTGAGAATCTGCGGTCCCCAGCCTCTGTACAGGCCCTGGGACCCGCCAGCTGGTTCCTGGCAGTCCCAGGGAACTTCAGACTGCACTCGCCCCCCCCAGCCCCCCCCCCCCCCGCCCCAGCAGGGTCCCTTGTCTTCTCACAGCCTGACGCTGCGGCCCCCAACCCCCACCCCCTACTCCCCCCACCCCCTCACCTCCACCCCCCACCCCTACCCCCCCACCCCCCAACCCGAGCCCTGGTGTGGGGAAAGTGCAGTCAAAACTCCCGCATCCGGCCTTACCTAGCGGCCAAGCCCCAAGTGGATCTGTGTCACCATTAAACCCACAAGAAAGATACAGAAATGTAGCTAGAGATGCCAGAACTAAACTGTTCTCACAGAATTAGCTTAATCCATGGATGAGGTTTTCACCTTTATGACCTCTCAAATATGGCCGTACTGGGGTCAGAGTTCCAGCACATACACTCTGGAGGCGTTTGGATGGGGACAATCTGTCCTACATGTGAGATTTCTCTCTCATGACCTTACTTCCGTGAGCTTCTTCCTGCCTACCTCCACTTTCATTCCCCCAGACACAAATCCTAACTGACTATTGTTGCCACTGAAAATCATTTGGGACTTCCTGTTACAAGTCACCGAAAACCAGATTCATTCAAGCTGACTGAACATGGAAAAGAGAAGGATTAGCCCGCATCATTGAAGATTCAGGAGAACTGCCACCCCCGCCCCGCCCCTGTGCTTAGCTGGCTACAAGCCTGGATGAATCTGGTTCTGACTTCTTTGGTGACATAGCTTCAGCTCTGCCCAGCTCCTTCTATCCTCAAGCTGTCTAGTGACCGCTGACTCTCCCCACCCCCACCCCGTGTGCACACAGTGGCTCCTAGCAGCCTTGCTTTCTTGACCTTCCTTCTAGTAAGATAGGAGGAACATTGCCCTCCATACAACAGAAATCCTGGCCAGATGAAGTCCAGACTCACTGCCAATCATCTCTGGAGGGGGAGGGGAAGCTGAATCCAGTCACATCACAGATAAGGGGGCCAGGCCATTCTTTAGTGCAAACCAGGAGCACGAGAGAAAACAACAGCCCCCTCAGTGTTTTTCTGCCATCTTCCCTGCCTCACTCCCACCTCTGCCTTAGTCAGCTTCCCGTGTGCCTTGTCGGTTGCTCACGCTGAGCTTTGAACAGAAAGGAAAGAGAGCTTAACAGTTTACACAGCCCTCACAGTTCTAACAGGGCATGTCTCTATATATATCTTTGCCATTTCCTCGTTTAAACACCCTTCTTGATGCCTCATTACCCACAGGAGTGAGTCACAATGCTTCTAGTGCGTCACCACTTGGGTATATCATGCTGTTAGAAATTACTGGAATACTGGGCTGGGAGATGGCTCAGAAAATAAGAGAGCTTGCTCTGCAATTACGAGGACCTGTGTTTGAATCTCCAGCACCCATGCAAAAGGCCAAGAAAGGCTGTGCATGGCTGTGCCCCAGCACTAGGAGCAGACATAGGTAGATCCCAAGTGTTACCTGGCCATTCAGTCTATCCAGAAAGGTGAGCTACTGACTTAGTGAGAGGCCTTGTCTAAAGTGTGGAGAGTGTTAGAGTAAGACACCAGGTGATGGCTCTGGTCTCTGCATGCAAATGTGCAGATGTGCACACCAGCATACTATTGTATATGCAACACACACGCATGGGGTGGGTGAGGGAGGCAAGAAATATTTATATTTCTATAGGTATGATTCTGTTATTTTATGGTTTTGAAAAATCTAGAATTTGAACCATCTATGTCTTGAGACGTACAAGGAGTATTGAAGTGGAAGTTTCTGGATGTCAGGTGATACGGTCACGTGATGTTTTGCTGAGGCAAGACCCATGGGAGGACTCATGATGTTTGGAGGGAGTATAAATAGGACTCAAGGGACAGTCATGGTGCCCTTGGATAGCTAGCTTTGCAAAGCTTCCTTGGTCTTGAGTCTTTGTCTTACCTGATCTTTGCTTCATTGAAAGAGGCGTGGCAGAGAACTTCTCCTGGCATCCTGGCTGCTCCCGGTCACTCGTGCTAACTAGTGCTAATTTGGTGGAGGCCTGGCTGTTTCTGCTGGATCGTTCTGCCGCTGCTGCTTTGTGTTTACTGTTCTGACAACTACTGACCTGGACTGCTGGTATCCTGACAGTGACTTGAGTCGTCCCAAGGAACTACTTCTAAACAGGCCCACATCCCTTTGTCCTATTTGCCATTTTTTCTTTGGATGGTGGGTTAGAAGGAGGTTTGAGCATTTGAGAGCCCTTACTAAAAGTAGGTTTAAAAAAACAAAAACAAAAAAAAAAACCTAAGCCTACAGAGTGTATTTCATTAAAATTTGGAATCAAGAGATTGGGTGGATCACTGGAGCCCAGAGTTTTGAAACCATTCCAGGCAACATAGTGACAACCTGTATTCAGAAAACAAAGTAAAAATGACTATAACCTCGCACTCAAATATACATGAACCTGTTTAAAAGTCATCTTTGGGCAAAGGTGATAGCCGAGGGGTAGAGCCCCGGATCCACTCTCTAACATCATGGAAATCAAAACATACAACAAAAGACATTTCTATACTTTCACTATCTCCAAGGAAAAGAACAAGTAAGAGCGAACGAAACAAGCTCAGGTAAAAAATTCTCCCTATCAAAAGCACTTTTCTAACAGACTGTGAACACACTTTTTTGTAGTTGTTGATGGTGTCTATGGTGGTGGGTGTTTTTGTTGTTGTTTGAGATAGGGCTTTTCTATATAGCCCTGGCTATTCTAGAACTTGCTGTGTAGTTCAGGCTGGCCTCAAACTCAGAGATTTTTCTGCCTCTGTCTCCTGAGTGCACTGCTAGGATTGAAGGCGTGGGCCGCCTCACCCCAGTAACGTGCTGTTTGCCTTAGATTTTTTTATTCATGCAAGGGGAAGGAAAATGAAAGCGCAATCAGAAATCATTTCTTTGAGGCAGAGAAAGACGGCAGAGTGTTGCTATCAGCCTATTTAGGTGCTATAACAAAATATCTAGGACTGATTACGTTAAAAATATTATCAACCCATTTCTGGTAGTTCTAGATGTTGGGAAGCTCAACCTCAAGTCACCAGCAGACATCATACTGAGAGACCTCTCCTTTTGATTCACGACTGGCTCCTTCTCCCTTTGTCTTCACTTGGTGGAGGGATGAAAAGTCTTGGGATGGGGCGTGGTAAGCCAACTCAAACCCATTTACCTAACCCTTTTTAAGGACACATGGTACCCAGGAGAACTCCTGTCCTCATAACCCCCTTACAGGCCCATTTTCTTAAAACTTAAAATTGTTGCTTTGTGAGTTAAAATTCAGCATAAATTTTAGATAAGCATGAATATTCTTATCAGTTGTCATTAAGAACATCAAGAAAGAAGCAAAGCACTGCCCCTCCCCACCTGTCACAGCTAACAGCCCGGGGACAAGGCGATTCAGAAATAATGGACATTCTAGTCTGTCTGTACAACAGAATATCTGAAACTTTGTAACACATAGTGAATAGAAATGTATTGTGGTTCAGAGGCCAAGAAATCCAAGGAGTAGCATCCAACAAGAGCTCTCTTATCATACACAACACTGTGTGTGCATGAGGGAGGGAAGGAGGGAGGGAGGGAGGGAGGGAGGGAGGGAGGGAGGGAGAGAGAGAGGGAGAGGGAGGGAGAGAGAGAAGGAAAAGGGGAGGGAGAGGGAGAAACATGAGATGAGACCAAACTACTCTTTCATAAGAATTCACTTCCAGGCTGGAGAGGTGGCTCAGCGGGTAAGAGCACCGACTGCTCTTCCAAAGGTCCTGAGTTCAAATCCCAGCAACCACATGGTGGCTCACAACCATCCGTAATGAGATCTGATGCCCTCTTCTGGTGTGTCTGAGGACAGCTACAGTGTACTTACATATAATAAATAAATAAATCTTAAAAAAAAAAAAAAGAATTCACTTCCATACTCTATCCTTTAGAAGACTTTGTTTCCTCTTCAAGGCTCCACCTTTTAACAGTGTTGATTGGAAACTAAATATTGTTTTGAAAATGTACTTAGTTTTATTTCTACATGTTTGCTTTTTTGCCTGAAAGTCTGTTTGTGCACCATATGCATACTGGTGCCCACGGAGACCAGAAGAAGGTAATTGATTCCCTGAGACTGGATTTACAGACATTGTGGGCCACCATGTGACTGCTGGGAACCAAACCTGGATTCTCTATAGAACTGCCAGTGTTCTTAACCACTGAGCCATCTCTCCAGCCCTTGGAGCTGAATTTTAGACACATAAACTTTGGGGGACACATTCAAACCAAAGCAATGGAGTAGAGAAAATATTTGGCACTATTTCCTTTTATTTTCTTTAGTAGAGACTCAGAAATTAGTGTTCAGCAGTGCAAAGTTCATCACAGCTTGAGGCTGGACCTGACTAATGCATGGGTTAACCTAGTTCTGAAGACAGGGGCTGTGGGGTTCAACCTGGTGCTGTGGTAAGGACATAGGAAACCTGGGCGTAATCTGCCAGCCTGAGCTTGGAGTCTGAGTCTGCAGAGGCTGGTCTAGCCCTGGAGTGGGCTCAAAGTTCTGATCCTGTGGGGCCAATAGAATCAGCCCGGTAATTAGCTGGGCTTGGAGGTTCAGGATATGGGGACCAGGCCAGCATTTACCGGGATAGGCCCAGTGTTCCCATGCAAAGAATTTTCTCTGTTGACATTGTTACCCTTTCCTAATGGAAGGAATTTCTTCCACCTGTGCTCTCTGGGGCTGGGAAGAGAAAGGGTATAAACCTGTGACTCCCGTCCTTCCTAGTGGTTTTTGGTCTGTGCTGTGCTCACATGTGACCTCCCATCTACTTTCCTTGGTTCTTGTGGAGGGAGATCCCCATGTAGTTTGAATTAGTATTTCTGTGAGGAAATACACCTTGGGAAGCTCTAGTCTGCCTTCTTGCTGAGGAAGACATTTAATACCACTTGAGGTGGATTGAGTAGGAATGGCTTCATAGGCTCATGGCATTGAATGCTGACCCACAGAGGGTGGCACTGTTAGGAGGTGTGTCACCGTGGAGGCAGGCCTTGAGGTCTCATGGGCTCAAGCCAGGCCTAGTGGGACAGTGTGCTTCAGCTGCCTGTCGATCAAGATGTAGAACTGTCTGCTCGGTCTCCAGAACCATGTCTGCCCGTATGCTGTCCACAATGATGGTAACGGACTAAGCCTCTGAAACAATTAAATGTTTTCCTTTGTAAGAGTTTCCATGGTCATGGTATCTATTCACAGCAATAGAAACCCTAATTAAGACACTACTCGAACATGAAATTCTGTAGGCATAAGGAGGTGTATGTGTGTGTGTGTATTAATAAAAAAATGAAATATTAAATACTCTGTAAAGTTTAACTGAAGTTGAAAGTATAAAACATTGAAATGAAAGCCCTGGAGATATATGTCAGTGGTAGAGCACTCGTCGGCCATGAGCCATGTGCCGGATCCTGGTTCAACCCCCAGGATGGCCGTAAACCAAAGATACAGGATAACGATCATCTGTAAAGTATACTTGCTTCATTAGTGATGAGCTGTCTGGACGGGGTACCTGATGATGGAGCTTCCCAAGTAAAGTCAGTGTGCAGGCTGGAGCCTGGCCCTGCCCGGCACTGCTCACGTCCACAGTGCAGTATGATACAGAGAGGGTCAGCACGGCCCCCATGCAAGGATGGCACGGGACTTCATGCTGTGCCTTTCAGTTAAGGAGAGGGTACTAGAGTTGTGCGTCACTTGGTAACACAGGAAGAAGAAGAAAAGGGAGGGGCAGGTAGCCTGAGGAGCGAAAAGGGGGAGTTGGGGAGTGGGGAGCAAGAACTGCAAACCCAGGTATGTATGAATGCTGTAATGAAGTCTATTACTTCACATGCTACTTAAAGAAAACTGCCTAGGAAGTCCTGCCTACCCACCCAGTGATTGGTTCCTTGATTCATTAGGGGATTGGTTCACAAGAGCAGCACCAAGCCCACCCACAACACTACTTCTACCATATGTGGTGTCCATTGTAGCCTTGCGGAGCTTGAGGCCCCCCAGAGAGAGCAGAGCCACAGCCCAGTGGACTGACAGCTGACACAGTCTGCTTCCCACCGTAGTGGTGAGCTTGAACTGCAACATAAAGCTCAGGATTGACGAGGACCTCATAAAGTGTGCAAGTTCCTCAGATGCAGTGTTGAGAAGATGGGTCAAGTCACCCCATCATGGCCACTTTCTAAGACTGGCTGGTGTTTAAGTCCACTGGCATTTGAGAATTTTTGTTCTGCCCCCTCCCCCTTGTACTTGGCAAGGTGTCAAGATAATTTCTGAAAAGAACAACCAGAGAGGGTGTCTTCTGTCTCTTTATGGTCAATATACCTTTTGACTTATTTTCAGTTTTTTTTTAATGATTTTTAAAAAGATTATTAGCTACATGTGTTATATGTTGGGGTATTGTAAAACCCAAACTGTCTTAACTTACCAGATCCCCTGAGTAAACCAGACAGAGACAGAAATGATGCAAAATGCATGAGGAATTTTTATTAAAACCAGCATGCTGGGGCTGCTCTGCACACGAAGAGAGAACGACCCTGCATGTTGTGCTGCGCAGGATTTTATACCCTGCTCAGGGCTGCTGCCATTAAGCGCAATGTGATTGGCAGAACAGTGCTACATTCAAACTAATTGGTTGTTAGATGATGACGTAGGTGGCCAACAGTCAATCCTTCCCCACCCTTAGGTCCACCTCCTGCTCCAACCCAGCCTCTGACCTTTTTAAGGTTCCTGGATTAACTCTTTCATTCCCCCCTTTCCTTTGTGCATGCTTCAATCCTGAAGCAATTGCTGGTATTCTGATCTCTAATAAGACCAGAGTGGAAGTCCTGGTGGCTGCCCCACCCATCTCTACCCCATCAGAAGGGAGATAGTGAGTGCCATAACAGGTTTGGTGAATGGATGCCAAGGTGGGGATGGGGTGGGGAGGAACCAGAATCCAAGGGTACCACCAGGCAGTCATGATCAAGGTCAAGTGATCTTGATTGAGTTTGAACAGAGTGTCTATCTTCTGTACTGTCCAGCGGGGGTCTGGAGAACAGGGAATCTGCAGGTTTCACATGGGAAGCATACACCCAGGCTGCAGTACTGTCCACCTTGAGGCCTGTGGGAGTGCCTAGCAGTGCCAGGAAGGGTCTCTTTCATCAGGGTTCCAGGAACTGCTCCTGAAGCCTTCTTACACAGATCCAGTCACCTGTCTGGAAGCAGTGAGGAGTCTCTGCCATGCCTGGAGCATTTAAGGCAGACAGTTTGAGCCAAATCTCATGTTGTGGTACACCTCCTGGGAGGGCCCAGTGGACACCAAAGGAGTTGGGGTATCAAAGAGGATCTCAAGGGGGGTCAGGTTAAAATGGCAGGGGCTGTTCAGAAACAAGGGGAGAGGAACCACCCAGCCTGAGCCAGTCTCCGAAGTCAATTTATTTAAGGTCTCTCATAGGGTTTTGTTTATTTTCTCTACCTGTCTTGAGTTCTGGGGACAGTGGTCTAATAATGTCTCCAATTAGCCCCCAATATCTCTGTCAATTTCTGACTTACCTCAGAAACAAAAACAGGACCATCGTCTGATCCAATTACCTTGGGCACTCTGAAACTCGGGAATTTTTTTTCTAATCACAGCAGCTGTTTCCTGCTTGCTGGGGAAAGTCTCAACCCATCTAGAGAAAGTATCCACAAACACTAGAAGGTATTTGTAACCATATTCTCCTGCCTTAACTTTTATAAAAATCTCTCAATATACTCTAGGCTGTTCTCTTCTAGGTCTTTTGCCCTATTTACTCTTTGCTGCATAAGCATTCACTTGCTGGCATACCTTACACTGTTTATTATCTCTGGCCCCAAACCTGAGTCATAAATATATATGTTAGGTCCCTTAATTGCCTAGACACGTGTTTTATTCCCTAAATGAGTTCATCTGTGCATTTGGCCTAAAGAGTCTTTGGCTTACTTTCTGGGGAGTATAGTTCTTCCTTCTTGTGTGTGCCTTCTCTTGGTAATAGTTGGTAGTGTGGCTAGCAATCTGAGTCTTCTTTTCTTCAGCATATTTTAAGTGAGGCCATTTCTTAATTTAGTCCCATTTCTCAGTGGGTGTCTCTTGCAGGCCTATAATCAGTATAGGCTCCTGCATATCTACTCCTGGAGCCATTTGCTTTGCCTGCTTATTTCTCACTGGGTCTTTTCCCTTCTGACATCCTGGGCAGTGAATAATACTCACAGCTGCTGGCTTCAGTAGGGCATCTAAGAGGTCCAAGATTTCCTGTTGGTTTCCTCTGATGTGAGCAGTCCTCTTGGCATATATCTCTGTGGACATGGGTTGTGGCAAAGGCATACCTGCTATCTGTGTGGATGTTAATTTTCTTGCTGGCTCCAAGTTCCAAGGTCTTGGTGAGGGCAATTAGCTCCACTTTGCGTTGATGTGCCAGGGGGTAAAGGTTCTTCTACCCAGATGACATTTGTGCCGTCCACCATAGCAGCACCTGCTTGTCTCTGACCTTCGTGGAGAAAACTGCTCCTGTCTGTAGCGACTTTCAGCAGGGGTCACTCTCTTTTTGGGCCAGTTAGCTGTAGCCCATTGGTCAGGAAGTATATCTGGTCCCCCATTTTGGAGAGTATGTCTTGCTCCAACAGAGAGTAGGGACAGTCTGGGGTGACCCTGAATGAATGGGCTACCCATCCCATCCCTAGATCCACTGTTCTTCAGGTAGTCCATGAATACATTTTGGTGCCAATGGCTTCTTGGACCCAAGATCTTTTCTTGGAAACAGGGCCATTGGCTTGGAGGACCGAGTGTTGAGCCCCTGTGTCCACCAAGAACTGAGTGGGTTTCTCTTCCACTCTCAGAGTTATCCTGGGTTGGGGGAGGTGGTCATAACCCTATGTCCCCTAGTCACTGTCTTTACCCAAGGCTAACACCTTTGCCATTTGGGGGCACTTCTCCCAAAGCCTGAGAATTCCTGCTCCTGGCTCCTATTTGTTAGGGCACACTGTGGCTCAGTGGCCTCTCTCCTTGCAGTATGCACACTGGTCCTTTTCTGTCTTTCTTCTCTGCTTTTTCAAACTATTATAGCCAGGACTCTCTGTAGCTTCTTTCTTTGTCATTTTTTTCTTTTTTTTTCCCTCCATTTCTCCTCCTCCTCTGTCTTCCTGTCTCAGCAAACTGCACTAAATCTTTCTACAGACTTTCTCAGCAACCTGCACTAAATCCCTTACGGACCTTCTCAACAACCTGCATTAAATCCCTCTACAGACTTTTTCAGCAACCTGCACTAAATCCCTCTAGCCTCTGAAACTTTTTTCTGATATCTCTACTAACCTGGTCTATAAAAGTTATTGTCACAATAGCTTTATATTCTTTGTCCCTAGGGTCATAGGGTGTATATTGGCAGAATGCCTCTATGAGTTGCTCTAGAAAGGCTGCAGGTGACTCATCTGGTCCCTGCTTAACCTCACATACCTTGGTCAAATTTGTGGGCTGCCATACCCTCGAGACCTGCCAATGGAGTCTGGTGGTGGACCTTTAAGTGCCTCTTACCTTTTGTCATATTAAAGTCCCAGTTAGGTCTAGTCAGGGAATGTCCACTGTTCACAACAGCCTGATCAATCAATGGCACCCCCGAGTCTGAGGAGGTATTGTTTTTGGCTTCCTGTATTACAAATAAAACAGTCTCAAGGAGCTTAATCAGTCTCTTGGGAAATATGTCCTTAGTGAAAAAGCTACTGTGGTATCAGGGGAGGTGGTCTCAGGTCTCCTCTAGCTCCACTCCTGTGGTCTTCTCTAAATATAAATTGAGCATAACTGTTACTATTTTGTAAATTATAAACTATAAGATAGACCTAACACCCAGCCTATCATCTCTGTCAATCAAACAGAACTTTTATCATCTGCACTATCTTAAAAGACTATAAGAATTAACACCCGACTCATGTCTTGGCTATAAATTTTATGTTATCTGAAAACCATCTTTTTAAATCTACATCAGCTTTCTCAAAACTAAACAGCTTGGGCTGCCTATGACTATGCCTACAGTCTTCAACCCCATCAGAAATCCAATAGTGACCAATATTAACTGAAAATATATAAGAAGCTTAACACAGCTTCTAAGACTTAGCCAAATGATAGAGACTGCTGAACACCTGGACAGTTTATACTTCAAAACGTTGGAGCATCAGTCTTCAGCATTCTGACGCATGAACATCTAACAGACTTAAAGAATCAGGAATTATTTAGGACAAGCCATTCTGTCTTGGCAGAAATCAAGCAGTCCCAACCTGTAAAAGCGTCCTTTTTCTGGACAGAGTTTGTCTGTAGATGAAGAAAGGCAATCTTTGCCTCATGTCTGTCTCACCACAACAGAAGCAGCTCTATAGATGCTCAGTGTCTTCTTTAAATCAAAGAAAGGGAAGCTGTCAGGAACAGACTAGTCTCTACAACAAAAATAAATAACATTAAACGTCACATCACGTGGATTTCTGATGTTGTTGAAAACCAACTATCTATGTAAAGTAGTGTGGACTGTTGTCTGTTAACTATCTTCAGCTATTTCTGATTAAAACCTAGAAAACACCCTAACAATAAACTCAGAGCCTTATGGTTTTATTTGGCCCAAAAATCACAGGTTTAAACATCTCAGATCTGTATAATAACAGCAAAGAAGGACTGGGTCTAAACCTTGCACTTTTAAATTTTTAGTATTTATGCTAATGAAAATCTTGATTTTGTATCTAAATAAATTCTGTACCAAATAAGAACTTATGTCTTGAACTTAATAACAATTATAAAGACTTTTACCAAATGAAATTATGTCTATATAATCAATCTTATTTTCTCCCTGTTTCAAATCTGACCGTTTCTATATTCTTTAGAAAGACAACTTAAGCCAGGCAATGGTGGCGCACACCTGTAATCCCAGCACTCTGGGAGGCAGAGGCAGGCAGATTTCTGAGTTTGAAGCCAGCCTGGTCTACAGAGTGAACTCCAGGACAGCCAGGACTATACAGAGAAACCCTATCTCAAAAAGCCAAAAGAAAGAAAGAAAGAAAGAAAGAAAGAAAGAAAGAAAGAAAGAAAGAAAGAAAGAAAGAAAGAAAGAAAGAAAGAAAGAAAGAAAGAAAGAAAGAAAGAAAGAAAGAAAGAAAGAAAGAAAGAAAGAAAGAAGAAAGAAAGAAGAAAGAAAGAAAGAAAGAAAGAAGAAAGAAAGAAAGAAAGAAAGAAAGAAAGAAAGAAAGAAAGAAAGAAAAAGAAAAAAAAAGAAAGACAACTTAAAAATATTAACAACCCTCTCTGGCCCCAAATCCCAGGGAATTGGGTCGACAACTCTTTGTAACTTCTTCAAGCTGAATATGGAAGTTGAAATATGAAGGGGAGTGGTATTTTCTGTAATATAAATCTCAAAACAAGATTTTAGTATCACAAAGACAGATTTTTCATTTGATATTTTAGAATCTAGTCCTCTGGAGGTCTTCCTCCATCATTTCTGATCCAAATAGCTCTGGAAAATGTCCAGAGTCTAATCACTCTTTTTAAGAACAAAAAGACAAGCCGAGCGGTGGTGGCGCACGCCTGTAATCCCAGCACTCTGGGAGGCAGAGGCAGGTGGATTTCTGAGTTTAAGGGCAGCCTGATCTACGGAGTGAGTTCCAGGACAGCCAGGGCTACACAGAGAAACCCTGTCTCAGGGGGAAAAAAAAAAAGAACATAAAGACAAACCTTGAGCCAGAAAATCCTTTGTTTTGACCTCTCTCCCAGAGGAACAATATAACCACAAAGTTATCACATCACATCCATCATAATAATCTAAACAACATCACATCCATCATAATAATCTAAACAATTTAAAACAAACAAAACAAAATATCTGTACCAGCTTAAACCCTGAGTTCCAGTGAAGCACCGCCTTGAGTGTCTTGTTAGGACTTATTTTCCACACCAGGGGTCCTCAGTGATCAAGTATTTTGTCTCTCCTTTGTTCTAACTTGGGTTCAGCGCTCTGTAAGTCGAAGGTCCCTACAGAGAAACAGATTTGCTTTTCAGTTGGTCTAATGTTCAAACAATGTCATCAGTCTAAGTCCAAAAACACAGAACAAGATACAAACCAACACAGAGAAAAACAATCACCACACAGCCTGACCCTGCCACAGGAACCAGATAAATCAGATTTCAGCAGAACTCGGCTCCCACCGTTACTGTCTTGCTGTTTACAGACGGAGAAGAGCCTTACCCAGCCCTCTCCAGGGCCTGAAGCATCCTCCAGATGCCTCCCCCCCTCCCCCCCCCCAGTCTCGACTCTAGCACATCTGCCAGTCGAACTCACCGCACCAGACGGGCTCTCTGAGCCCCAGACACTTGCAAGCAAAACCGAAATTTCAGACAGGCTTACAGACTCAGACTTTGACAAACAGTGAGACAGACTGAAAACAAACTGCGGTACCTCCAATTCCTCTTCTCCAGTGGTTCCCACAGGAAGGTTCCCGGCCAATGCACCAAATGTAAAACCCAAACCGTAACTTACCGGGACCCCTGAATGAATCATGCAGAGACAGAATCGATGCAAAACGCATGAGGAATTTTTATTAAAACCAGCATGCTGAGGCCGCTCTGCATACACACAAGAGAGAACGACCGAGTCTTGTGCGTTGCGGGATTTTATACCCTGCTTAGGGCCGCCGCCATTAAGTGCAATGTGATTGGCAGAACAGTGTTACATTCAAACTAATTGGTTGTTAGGTGATGAGGTCGGTGGCCAAAAGTCAGTCCTTTGGAATGTGTCCCCACCCTTAGGTTGGCCTCCCCCTACCTCTTGTGGTCTGACCTTTTTAAGGTTCCTGAGTTAACTCTTTCAGTATATGTATATAAGAACAGGTGCTCCCAAGAACCTAAAAGATGATAGATTTCCTGGAGTTGGAATTACTCACTTGTGTGGTTGTAAGCTACCCTTTATGGGTGCTAGGAAACAAATTTAGGCCCCCTTTCCATACTTGGATTGCCTGGTGGAGCCTCAGTGGGAGAAGATGTGCCTAGTGCTGCTGGGATTAGATGTTCCAGGGTAGGGTGGTACCCAAGGGGGGGTGTCCCCCTTCTCTGAGAAGAAGGGGAGGGGACAATAAGAGGAAGAATTTATAAGAGAGGGGGGGGGGGAACTGGCTGTGACCTGCATGTAAGGCAAATAAAGAAAATAAACTATTGAAAAAATGAAGAAGATGGTTCTGGAGAGATGGTTCAGCAGTTAAGAGTGCTGGCTGCTCTTCCAAAGGACCCAGGTTCAATTCCCAGCAACCACACGATGGTTCATAATCATTTATAAAGGGACCTGATGCCCTCTTCTGGCATATAGGTGGACATGCAGCAGAGCACTCATACATAAATAAATAGACTTTAAAGTACAAGAGGTTTTTAAAAAAATGGAGGAGAAATAAAAATAGACAAACAAAAGCCAAGGAAGTTTGTCACCACAAGGTTTTCTACAGGAATGCTAAAGGGAAGTTCTCTAAGCAGAAAGATAAAGAGAGGGATTGTTAAAATATCCTAGTGAGCAGTGGTGATACAAACCTTTAATCCCAGCACTCATGAGACAGAGGTGGGCAAATCTCTATGAGTTCAAGGCCAACCTGGACTATAAATTGAGTTCCAGGATAGCCAGGGCTACAAAGAGAAACCCTGTCTCAAAACAAAACAAAACAAAACTGCCAACAAAAAAAAAAAAAAGATGAGAAAGTAGGAAGTTCTCTGCAAGCTAAGTAAATTACATGCATTTTTAGTATAAAGTTTAAAGATAAAACTATCATGATAGTAGCCACAATAATTTGTTAATGATATAAAATAAAACATGAAAATTTGCACACCAAAATCAAGATCAGAATGGATGTTATGAGGTCAAACTCTTCATCATCTTTTGTGATTGATATTATCATCTTAAATAGCCTATCTCATGTAAATGTTAGGATAACCAGACTATAGTGAGATACACGAGGTACAGTAAGGAGTCGAAGCAGAGCATGCACTAGGGAGAAAGCATCAAGTCATCATGGAGAACAGCCACAGAGGAAAGGAAGAAGGATTTACAAATAACCTATAAATAACCAAAAAAGAGACAAAAGAAGTCCTTAGCTGTTAGTAATTATCTTGAACATAAATGGATTAACTATCCAAGCAGAAGAGGTAGAGTGACTGAATGGGTCAACAGAATGCTGCCTACCAGAAACTCACAGACTGAAAATGAAAGGATAGAAGAAACCCAAGCAAATGGAAACTGAGAAAGCAGGAAGAAAGTTGCAAAGTCAAAAACTGGAAGGAGGGAGGAAAGGGGGCACACTATATAATGATATTAGAATTGATTCATTAAGAATAAAGCATTATAAAAATATGTACGCATCACATTGAAGTACCCACACAGAGACCAAATGTAGGGAGCCAGGTTGATCCAAGGCTTTCTTAGAGGTTCTGATGAAAGAACAGCAGTTCTTTGTCCCTGCCTAGGGACAGACTTGGCAAGGGCCGGGCTGGGGCTGGCGCCAGAGCCTGGAAGAAGTTAAGGGTTTAGTGAGTGGAAATCTGAATAACCTCTGCCCCTGAGACTGGAGTTATAAGGCCCAAAGCTGCTATGTGCTCAGTCTGTGGTGCACTTAGGATATCCTGTGCTCCCATAATGCAACATTGCTTTATTAACTTCCTGCTGACTTTGTTCCATTTCCCCACTGCAAACCTAGCTGCACTTCTCAATAAATGTGCTTAGTATTAGCTATCAGTCTCTGCAAGACCTCCTGGCCCTAGCTTTCTATTTTCTTTATTTTTTTTATCTTTAGTCCTTGCTTTTAGGAGCTTGTCACTGAAGAACAACTTGCTGGTCTAGGTCAAGAAGGTACTAAGATATCTACAGAGAGAGAGAGAGAGAGACAGAGAGAGAGAGAGACAGACAGACAGACAAAGAGACAGGCAGAGAGAGTACAGTAATAGTTCAGTCTTCAATACCTCTTTCAATAGTCAGGGTTTCTATTCCTGCACAAACATCATGATCAAGAAGCAAGTTGGGGAGGAAAGGGTTTATTCAGCTTACACTTCCACATTGCTGTTCATCACCAAAGGAAGTCAGGACTGGAACTCAAGCAGGTCAGGAAGCAGGAACTGATGCAGAGGCCATGGAGGGATGTTTCTTACTGGCTTGCTTCCCCTGGCTTGCTCATCTTGCTTTCTTATAGAACCCAAGACCACCAGCCCAGAGATGGTACCACCCACAAGGGGCCTTTCCCACTTGATCATTAATTGAGAAAATGCCTCACAGCTGGATCTCATGCAGATGTTTCCTCACCTGAAGCTCTTTTCTCTGTGATAACTCCAGCTTGTGTCAAGTTGACACAAAACCAGCCAGTACACCAGACATATAATCAACAAGGAAACATTGGTCTGAACTACACTTTGAGCTACATAGAACAGTCTGTTCTACAACACAAAATGGTATATTCTTCTAAAGTGTGCATAAAACATTCTTTGGGGTGAGTCAAAGGTTAAGCCATAAAACAAGTCTTAAAATATTTAAGGAGGATGAAATTATGTAATATATCTTTTCTGACCACAGTGATGTGAAACTAGAAATCAGTAACAGAAGCAATTTCAGAATATCCACAGATGCGTGGACTTTAAATTGCACTCTCTTAACCACCAACAGGTCAAAGAAGAAGTAAAACACGAGGCTGGAAACCACTGTGGGAAAGGCCATGATTTAGAAAACATAGCAGAGGCAGTGCTAAAGGAAATACTCATCCTAAGTCTTTGAACAAAGGCCTGCCTCAAACAGTGACAGCCAAAGAAGCTAATGTAAAACCAGAAAGAGGAAAAAACTAAGCCCAAAGTTAGCAGAAAGAGGAAAATAATGTAAGAAATAAAAATAGGCACTAAAAATGACCAATAAAATGAAAGACAGATTAAATTATAAAGACTATGTTATCTAAGAAAATGTAGGAATTACCCAGACGTTGGAAATGAAAGAGAAGACATTCAAGTCTTAGTCTTATTATATCAGAAATAAACTGTTAATATGATATCTGTAGATAGTTGCATGCTAATGAATAGGATAATTTAGAAAAGAAGATAAACTCCAAATATTCTTAATAAGACTGAACCATAAAACAATAGAAAATATGAGTGTGAAGAGACAGAATTAGTAATAAAAATCCTTCCATCAAAGAAGTCCCAGAGCTTGCTTCCTTTAAACCCTACCAAATATTTACTTCAGAACTAATGTCAATCCTTCCCAACCCTTCTCCAAAAGTGGAAGGTATCATGTTAGAATTTAGTCCCTAATGTAAGAAGATCATCCTTTCAGAAGTAAGAATGGAGGACACTCTACTGCTCTTCCAGAGGTCCTTAGTTCAATTCCCAGCAACCACATGGTGGCTCACAACCATCTGCAATGGGATCTGTGTGCACTCTTCTGGTGTGCATCTAAAGACAGCTACAGTGTACTCATATAAATAAAGATAAATAAATCTTAAAAAAAAAAGAATGGGAATTCTGATCTAAGGTTAAAAGGAGTGTTTTCCCCCTTCCCACATGAAGGATGCAGCAAGAAAGTGCATCCTTCGAATTAGAAGTAGACACTGTGATCTGGTGCTTAGCTTTAAAAACTATAATCTCCTGCTAGCTTTGAGAACCATGGGCAATAAGATCATATTATTCAGAAATTATTGCAGCATCCCCAATAGACCGAAACAGAGGGAAAACTTCCAAATGCATTTGACAAAGTAAGCATTAGCCTAATATCAGAGTCAAACAAAGCCACCGGAAGGAAAGAAAAATCTCAGGCCAGTATCCCTGATGAACTTAAATACAAATCTACTATCAACCTGGATTCATCAGTCTGTAAAAGGCTCACCCATCAATCAAGTGGGATCTGTCACTGAAACAAAAGGATCATTCCACATACATGAATCTATAAGCATGATACGTGACTCACAGAAGGAAGTCAGTATATTCAAAGAAGGTCTTCAATAAAGTCAACAGACTTTCATGATAAAATTCTCAACAAGTTATCATAAGAATCAATATATCTCAGTTCAGTAAAAGACAGCCATAGCGAGGCCCTAGCCAACGCCATTCTCAGTGGTGAGAGGGTGAGGGCTTTCCCATGAGACTGAGATGAAGCAAGGGTGCCCACTGTTGCCATTCCAATTAAGTTCACTTCTGGAAATCCAGAGCAATACAGCGAGAGAAGAGAATAAAGGGGATCTAACTTGGAGAGGAAGAAGTTGAGTTGTCTGTTTACAGACAGCGAGAAAGCACAGAGAAAACTCTAAGACTCCAAAACCCACCTGAGCTAATAGCTGAACCCAGAAGAGTTGAAGTCAATATCCAAGGTCAATATCTCCAAACCAGTGTGCTTCTGTACCCTGATGATGGTGAGTCAAGGAAACAGTCCCATCTGCAGCAGTGAAAGAGGAATACGTTTAAAGAAGGTGTAAAGTATTTACAGAGGAGACTGAGACATTAATGAGAGAAACAAAACAGATATAGATGCATAGGAAGGTGTTCTGTGTGTGGGGTCTGGAAAGGTTAAAATGCCCATAATGCTCAAAGAAATCTACAAATTCAGTGTTATCCCTGCTGAAATTTCAATGGAAGTTTTCACAGAAATAGGAAAAGAACCCTAAAATTTACATGAAGCCACAGAAGGCCCCAGATATTAAAAAAGTCTTGAGCAAGAAGAATAAAGCTAGAGACAATGTATTACTGGATTGGACAGTGTACTCCAGCAACAACAGAAACCCCACATGGTAATGCCATAAAACAGTCATGCAGACCAATGAAGCTCACAGAGAACCTAGAAATAAATCTACCCAGGATTGACAGATTTTCAACAAAGATGCTGAGCACAGAAAGTGGGGCAAAGGTAGTGTCCTCTATGAGCAGCAGGGGGATAAGTGACCACCCGCATGCAGGAGACAGGGATTCTGACTGTCAGCAGGTCGTCTAAAAGCTGTGTGGGGGCTGGGGCACCCACCCCTAAGGCTTACACGTGAGCACAAGGGTGCTCATACCTATGTGTGCATATGTTGAGACGAGAGTGAGGCGTCTCAGATCTCTGTCGCTCTCTGTCTTATTGTCCAGAGATACGGTCTCTCAAGGAGCTGGAAGCTTTCTGTTTCACCCTTACTGGTGGTTGGTCAGTCAGCTCTGCAGATGGTTCCGTCTCCAAACTACAGTGCTGGGGCTCGAGACATGAGCAGCCGTGTTCAGCTTTTTCTCTGGGTGCTAGGGATCTGAACTCGGGTCCTCATAGTTTCAGGGCTAGTGCTCTTATATAAGAGGCTTTTCTCTAGCTAGAATAGACATTTCCCAAAAGAAGACATTAGTAGCTAGTAAGAATAAAAAATGTTCAGTAGTTTTAATTACCAGGGGAGCACAAATCAAAACTACCATGAGAGGTCATTTCACATGTGCGAGAACGGCTGTTACCAAGAAGATTAATGATATCAAGTCCTGGCCAGCAAGGAAGAGAAGAGAATCCTCGCACATTGTTAGTGGGAATGTAAATGACTATTTATAGAAAACAGTAGAGAGGAGCTTCAAAAAATTTGAAAATGGAACCTTGGCGGCTACTGAAACCCAATTCTTCTCATTCACCCATCTTGCTCCACTCCTTGGACAGCCATGCCTGACAAACCCAATAGGACTGAGATAAGACATATAGTAAGTGGAAATTAAAGAAGCCAGAAGGCAAAAGAAAAACCTGCCTTCAAAGAAACGACTGACCAGGAAGATCCAGCAGGCGTACCGAAGTATCGAGGACCTGCACGCAGTATCCAGCCCACAAGCTCTGGCTTCTTATTTTCTTCCTTTAGCTGTTTATAAGATGCAAAGAGGTTGGATAAGGTTTAAATGACTGCGCTGCCCTTTCCCATCAAAGAATCAGAATTCCTGTTCAGGAAGGCTGTGCCTGCCTCTCCACTCTGGCTGGCAGGGAAGGAACAGAACCTGCAGTCTAGTGAGGAAAAGGTGAGTGGGAGATAGTGAGATCTAGAGGAAAATCTAAAACAATTCAAGGCATCCTGCAGGCTGTAAGATGCAGTCTAGTCAGAACGCCATTGTTTTGTCCACATGGTTTAATAATTGGGATGTACGTTTTTAAATATCCAAATGAAAAGCTTCAAAGTCTGAAGAGAATTGCAAATGCAACTATGATAAGATTTAGTCATCTCACTGCTGGGTCAGCATCCAAAGGAAAACAGGGCAGTGTGTCAGAGACACAGCCACAATCCCACGCCGTGGTAGCATCGTCCATGATGCTCAAGGTATAAGAAACAAACCTGTGTCCATTGCTGGCTATTTGAGTGAAGAAAATGTGTGTATGCACAATAGAGTACTATTCAGCCTTTTTAAAATGAAGATACATTGTCACTAGTGACAACATGGATGGAACTGGAGATACTATATGTTAAGTAAACCAAGCCAGACACATAGACAAATACTGCACGATGTCACTTTTATGTTGCTTTAAAAACAAGCAAAAACAAAACCAAACAAAACCCAAACCATTGGACTCACAGCAAGTAAAACGGTGGTCATGGAAACTGAGGTGCGTGTGAAGGAATTAGGAAGACTGATAACCAAAGGACTCAAGACTTCAGTTGCATAGAAGGAAAAAGACCAAGAAATCTGCTGTGCATAGTTGAACGACAATATATGTTGAAACACTAATAATCAGCTTTTCAGTGTCCTTGTCACAGAAGTAAGCATGGCTCTAGAGTACTCTAGGAGACAGCAGCGTAGTTGTCCTGTGCTATGTCTGCTACTGAATAAGTTTTCCTTACCACTTCACAAAGATAGCATAGTGACGCACTTGTTAATAACTTGACCTAGCTATTTTGCTATGTATACACAGCATCATATCACGCACTTGTTAATAACTTAACCTAGCATTTGCTATGTATATCAGAGCATCATGTTATACTCAATTCTTCAGTTACAAATACATACAAATGTATATATGTATATATGTATATATAATTTTATTTGTAATTGAAATATTGAGTGCTTAGCATTAGTGATCTCCAGTATTTAAAACATATAGTGTGAAAACCAATGCCAAAATATATTAGACGTATAGTCCAGAACTTTAAAGACTTTGGTTTGGCCCTGGAGCCTTTCCAACCCACCTTGTACCTGTTTGCTCAGGATCGCTTCCGCTGTCTCCATCCAGGGCAAATACATTTATTTGTGTTGGACTTTTCCAAATAAAGCTCAGATTTGGCTTCTCTTGTAATGTAATAGTCACATCAACAACCATGACAAAGGAACTTTAAAGCAAATTCATTTTTAACTGTCTCTTGAAGTCCCTACCAAGGTACCCTTTCTCCCAAGATATAAGCAGAGGTTATGCCTCAGAGGTGATTAAAGATGGCCACTTAAGTTGTTTCCCCTTTCCATGTTTGTTTTATGTGTATGAGTGTTTTGTTCTGTGTGCTTTCCTAGGGCCCACAGAGGCTAGAAGAGGGCATTGGATCCCTTAGAACTGGAATTCGGGGTGGCTGTGAGTCAGTAGGTGGGTACTGGAAATGGAGCCTGAGTCTTCTGGGAGAGCAGCCCTTACTCTTCACCACTGAGGACCGCTTTCAAGAGCTGATTCTCTCTAAGTGTCTCAGGGAAGGCATCTGGTTGGGTCTGCAGACCTGGCCACACGTGCCCTTACCTCGAGTTCTGTCTCCCAGGCCCAGATTTGTTGCTTTCAGTCACAAAACAAACTGGAAACTGGGAATAAACTGTCGGGTCTAGGTAAGAATTCTAACTTCAGCCTCAATTTAAAGTTGATGCCGTCCTCTCATCCAGTTTGCTTTGGCCACGGGCTTGAAGCCTGAGATTTGAAAGAAGGAAGTCGAGGCCTTAGTTTTCCTTGTTTTTCTCCTCTCCTTTGCTTCCTCCCAACCCCAGAGGAATCAGAAGTAGCTTAAGAAGTGAAAAACTTCAGGTGGATTAGAGCTGTGTGGAAGATCATGCTTGCCCTTGATGTTCTGGGCTGATTTCTCTTCAGGGACTCCCGGCTCGCTCTGAGACCTTCCCGTTCCCTGCATTGTGCAAAGCAATGCAGCATTCGTGTTGCCTGTGGAAAGCACCTAACAACCCTAGCGCTCACTTCAGCCTTGATGTCTGTGCAGATTTCCTGTCATCACCCTCAGGTGGTAATTTCTACATCCCTAAGCTGTTAGCTGTGGATGTTATAGCTGTGTATTCTTAGCATGGAAGTGCTGTAACTATTGTGTGAAAATACTCCTTGGAGCTAGGGACTGTGCCTTTTTCACTTGTACATCACCAAAGTCTTGCATACAGAACATTCAGAACATTTGTTCTATTTAATATAGGTTGCTCAATATTGCTGTGGTTTATGAAGGCTTGGGAGGTGAAAAATCCCTTCACTTGATCTATCTTTTGAATATGCAGGAAATGAGTTTTATGTGTCCATTTGAGAATACCAGGACGGACAAGACATCATCCTTTCCTAGAAGATCTTATAATCACCAGAGGAGGCTGGTGTATTATAAAAAGTTAATCCGGGTGATGGTGGTGCATGCCTTTAATCTCAGCACTTGGGAGGCAGAGGCAGGCAGATTCCTGAGTTCGAGGCCAGCCTGGTCTACAGAGTGAGTTCCAGGACACCCAGGGCTACACAGAGAAACCCTGTCTCAAAAAAAAAAAAAAAAAAGTTAAATAAGCCCACAGCAAAGTGTGATCTAAAGTTTGTACATAGAAGGAAAAGGTTGATTCTAACCAAGAGGCTATGGAAGTCTTCACAAAGTTGAAGTTGTGTAAATGGTTTTGTTTTATTAATCACATAATATAAATATTAACCCTTTATATGAGTAATTCAATGATATTTTTTGTATATTAGCAAAAACTTTGCAGTCTCCATTATCCAATTCCATAGCATATTCATTATCCTCCAAAGAAATCCAAACTCATCCCTCTTCCTCCCTTGAGCCCTTGGCACTTAGTAACGTACCTTATGTGTCTGGATTTGCCAATTCACAATTCAAATAAATGAAATCATAATGTGTGACCTTTTGAGTCTGGCTTCCTTCATCTGGCATCATGTTTATAAGAAATACCTATATATCACGAATTACCCATGCAGTATGGATTAAAACTTCATTTGAATCACTAAAATTTGAAAACATTGTAAGGATATTGTCTTAGTTAACTTTCTACGACGGTTATAAAACACCATGACCAAAAGTTCCTTGGGGAGGAAGGGGTTTATTTCAGTTTAGAGTTCTACATCACCGCCCATTATGGAAGGAAGTCAGGACAAGAACTCAAGTCAGGGAGGAACCTGGAGGCAGGAAGTGAAGTAGAAGCCATGGACGGGCGATGCTGTCTCGCTTGCTCCTCATGGTTTATTGGATCTGCTTCCTTATAGCTCCCAAGACTGCCATCCCTCAAGTGGGACCCTCTACAGTGAGCTGGGCCCTCCTATATCAACCATAATCAGGAGTACGTGTCATGGGCTTGCCACAGGCCAGTGTGGTTGTACCGTTCTGTCAGCTGAGGGTTGCTTACTCTTCTGAAATGACTATTATATGCATTGAATTTAACTATTTATCAGTCAGTAGACATTTAGTTTGTTTTTGCACCTTGCCTGCTGTGCATAATGCTGCTATGAACAGTAATTTACAAACTTTTTTGAGGATATATTTACATTTTCTTGAGACCGTACCTAGTGGAATTACCAGGTCTTGTACTGAATCTTTTTTTCCCCAAGAATTCATAGTTTGATAAAAACTAGACTAATAAAAAAGAATATTCTCGATCATTATTTCATCCTGATTCTCAGATACTGCCCAAGTAGCCACTAATCTCAGGATCCCTTCTTACCTTCGATGTCATTTTAGTGACTTATGATTTTTAAGTCCTTGAGGGTCCCTTCTCCTTTGGCAGGAGTTATAGCTCTGTTCTTAATGAGATGCTCACCGTCACCCTTGGCCCGTTTGAGGTAAGCAACAGTGACTGTAAGAGTCAGCATTGCGCCTCATCCACACACAGCCACTGCTCTATGGACAAGCCCAGAGTGGCTTTAGTCATAATAAACCAGGGGACTACTGGCTTAGGGACAGCTACATTATCATAGGTCTATTCTTTTGTTGTTGTTTGTTTTTGTTTTTTGTTTTTTTGTTTTTGTTTTTGGTTTTTTCGAAACAGGGTTTCTCTGTGTAGCTCTGGCTGTCCTGGAACTCACTCTGTAAACCAGGCAGGCCTCAAACTCAGAAATCTGCCTGCCTCTGCCTCCCAAGTGCTGGGATCAAAGGTGTGTGCCACCACCGCCCGGCCATAGGTCTGTTCTTGACTTCTCCTAAGTCATTTGGAGATCAATTCACTCTCTCCTCCAGCTACTGAGCTTAAATGATTAATTGTTGTTCAGATAATCACAAGTATTGTATTTTGACGTGATGATTTTTGAACTAAGAATATGCTGTTTGCCCCAGAAGAAGAGGAAGGCTATGGAGCAGGCAGAGTTGATAAATACAAACAACAAACAAACAACACCCCAACCAGAAAGAATACATGCATACAGCACACTTTGCCAAGGATTAATTTAGAGAAATGATGTAAAGGCTGCTGTCCTGAGATGAGATGGGATAGTTTATGTTGCCTTCTGTCCTGAACAGGCGGGTCACCTCTGCTCACAGGCAGCCCTCATTTAAATACACAAGTCAAATGCCATCTCCATCCAAATGACAGTGTCACACTTCAACTTCTTAATTAGCCCGAAAGACAACTTCTGACTGGTGGAGTCTCAGCGCCTACACCATGCCTGACCCAGCTTCATGAAGGAGAGGACTCATCCAGGGCAACTTAAAGCTTTTCTGAGTTTATATTCTGAGCCTGTATAATATAGGTCATACCCAGAATTCCCAGTTTTTGCTTGTGTGACTATCCATACGTATAATAAGATTGTTACACTTACATTTTCTGGATGGGATTCAAAGATAAGATAGGGTACAAACTGTAGGCCTTATGTAATTATTGCACTTGCTTCTTCCCATAACACAGCAAGGCAAATGCATTTGTCAGGACTTCTTTAGGATATAAGGAACAAAATAAGATTATTCAATGTTTTAAACAACAGGAATAAAACAATGGCTCATGTAACCAAAAGATTCATGAGGATATGACCCTCAGGTACTGCTGAGCCCAGAAATTAGATGGAATTATCTTGTGTGTGTGTGTGTGTGTGTGTGTGCGCGCGCGCGCGCGCGCGCGCGCGCGCGCGCGCATGCGCGCGCATGTGTATATGTGTGTGCATGTGTATGCATGTGTGTATGTATGCATGTGTGTGCATGTGTGAGTGTACATGTATGTATGTATGTATGTATGTATGGTATAGAGGTCAGAGGTCAACGTTGACTGTCTTTGGTGCTCCACCTTGTGTTTTTGAGAAAGGACCTCTCACTGGACCAAGAGCATATCAATTCAGCTAGCCCAGATGCCCACTGAATTCCAGGGATCCACCTGCATCAGCCTCCTCCAACCTTGGAGTCCAGTACTTAGACTACAGAAGCACACTGCCCCGCCTGCTTTTATTCAGGTGCTGCAGATCTGACCCAGGTCCCTGTGCGGTGCATCAGGCACGTTTACTGACAGAACTGTCCCCACAGCCCCTCGATCACATCTTGATGTAATTTCTAGCTTTCCGTTCCTTAGACCGACTTTTCCCATGTCTTCTTTATTCTCTGGTAAGTTTCCTCCTCAGTCACGAGTGTCTGCCAGCAACTCCCACGTTCTATCCCTTTGGCAGCCCAGTCAAAAGAAGAAATTGTTCTGTAGTTGTTCTGGTAAGAGTTTTGGGCTTAATTCTCTTGAAGTTCCTTGGGTCTTAAGCCCATTTGGTCAGAGGAAGAAGAAAAATAGAATGTCCAAACCTGAGCCATGTCCCACTCCCACCTCCAGTATCCAGGGAGTAGACTCAGCAAACCAAACTATAGGGGCTGAGGAAACTTGACATCTTCCTACGTGAAGGAGAAATCACAACAGATATGTTGAACTCTGATTTAGAGACAAGGAAGTTCTAGCTTAGAAAGATAGCTTGTGTTTTTCAAGGCCTTGTGGGAGAAGACAAGGCCTCACACATATCCGATCTCTAATTCTCGGGGTGTCAGGGATGCCACACTCTTATTTAAGGAGCTTGCACTTCATCAGTCACAGCCTTAACGCTTGGCCAGCCAGAAAGGATCAGTTTGTTTTACTCTGTACTGTAAAATAGCAGTAGACAGACATTAGCATCTTAACCAGCTGCAGCATATAGCTCAATGACATTCACAATGCCATCACCATCCATCTCCAGAAAATGATCGCCATCCCAAACTGAAATGCATAGCTGTTAAATAATAATCCTCTATGCCTCTTCCTTCAGCAGGCCCTGGGAAGGCCCACTGTCCATTTCTCTAAGTTTGACTCTTCTAGAGCCTTCATAAAAATGGGATAACAATATTTGTGTCTGTCTTACTTAAGCATAATGTCCTGAAAGATCACCACAGCAGGCACCAGAATGCTCCTTGCTTTGAAAGTCAAGTGATGGTTTGTCATGTGGATTATCACAATGTGGTGGTTTGAAGAAAAGTGGCCCCCATGGGCCCATAGGGAGTGGCACCATTAGGAGGTGCGGCCTTGTTGGAGGAAGGAGGTGTGTCACTGTGAGGGCAGGCACTGAGGCTTTAGCTGCTCAAGTCAGGCCTAGGGTTGCTCTTTGTCCCTGCTGCCTGCTGATCTGGATGTAGTTCCAGGCCAATCTACGACTCTCAGCTACTTCTCCAGCACCATGGCTGTCTGCATGCCGCCATGTTTCCTACCATGGGGACAATGAACTAAACCTCTGAACTATAAGCTGGCTGCAACTAAATGTTCTCTTTATGAGAGTTGACATGGTCAGAGTGTCTCTTCACAGTGACGGACACCCTAAGACAAGCACCACGTTCTATCCATTCACCCACGGACTGTCTCTTGGGTTGTTTTCACCTCTTATATTGTGAACAATGTGGCTGTGAATACAGGTGAACAAATACCTGCTCAGTCTTGGTGTCCAGTGCCCGCACACAGGGCTAGTGAGTTGGGTGGTCACCCTGGTTCACTTTCTGAAGAGCCTCTGCAGGGTTTCCCATGGTGACCGCGCCATCTCACATCCCAGCCTTGATGTGTGGGACTCCATTTGTTCAACATCTGTGTCTGTACTTGTCCCACCCTTGTGGCTGCACCGTGACACCTCGTTAGTGTTCTTCTGAATTTTCTTAACGGTTAGTGGTATTGAACATCTTTTCTCATGTGCTTTTGGTGTTGGTTGTGTTTCTTCTTTGGAGATATATGTGTGTGAGTCCTTCACCCATTTTAAAATTGGGACCATTTGCTGTCTGTATTGTTGAGTTGTGGGTGCTCTTTACCTATGCTGGATATCCACCAATTCTTTCCCAAATATGTGATTTCCAAAGATTTTTGCTATCATGATCATTGCCATTTCATTACATTGAACAGGACCTTTAATTAAAAAAAAGTTTTTAATCTGTATAAAATCTAATGCATCCACTTTTTCTTTAGTTGTGTGTCTTTTTGGTGTTACATCTAGAAACTGCTTTTTGAAATACAAAGGGTGTATTTGGGCAAATAGTGTCTTGTTGGCCACAGACTACACGGGTATCAGTTGTTTTGTCTTTTGTTGAGGTTTTAATATAGAAAAGGAGCGAGGGGGAGGGAGCCTGAAGGAGTCTGGAGGAGGCTGCTACAAAACGGACTTTTACCAATATTTAAGCCATGTCCATCTCATAAGGAAGTGGAGGGACAGATGATATCCAAGGAGAAGAAGCACACATGTCGCTGACGTCACAATTTCAATTACCATTGAATAGATGGACCGGTCTCATGGGAGCACAGTGATGTCAGCAGTCATGGAAAGGCTGTGTGGTGCATCTTAGAAAAGACTCCTGTCTTCTCCTGCTTCGGCATGTTGAATGGGGAGAACATGCAGTACTACATGCAAATGCATTACTAACGCTACATAACATAGTATTATTGATATGTTTGTTGAGAAGAAGTGCTGGACCTAAGAGGGAAGTGGCAGATATAGAAACATACCATAACTCTTCTTTGCTGAGGAGAATATTCAGCACAGAAGGCTATTTCAGCAAGGCATGAAACTCTCACTTCATGATCCAGAGAGGTAAGGCCGTTGTGCCAGTGTGGGCCATTCTGGTCTGAAGTGCCCTTGGTCAAAGCTCCCCACAGAGGGGACTGCGTCTACTGCCAGTGCCTCGAAATTATTTGTCCTAAGAAAGCAGCACACATTCGCTCGCAGGTTGCATTCCTCTATGCACATGAGGAAGCCTTTTCCTCTAGGTGTTAGTGATGAAGGCATTTCTTTTTTCTTGGTATCCTTCTCTGAGGACTTGAGGAATTATCTCTTAAACCCGGTGCCTCTAATGTCCACTAGAGGGCGCTTGCTCCTGATCTGCATTAGGTCCGCGGAGGGGCGCTGGTCAGGGATGGGGTGGAATGTGTGTGTGTGTGTGTGTGTGTGTGTGTTTTGCGGGGAGACCTTGTTGCAACTAGATTATCACACGCATACAACCATAACACAAAACAAAAACCCTTCCGAAGCTTGGTTAGTCTGTTCCAGGAAAACCAGCCAGAAGCAAGTTTCTTCTGGCAGCTGAGAGAGGGGGTGAGGATTAGGAGACACCCAGTCCCCCAACTCTCTCTACTCTCCCTGAACCCACTTCTTCGCTCTGCTATCCCCTGACCGGTCCTCTCAAATAGCCTATCTTCCAGAAGATGAAGGCTGAGGGTAGCACGTGCCTTCGTGGGCAGGGGCTGTGCACAGTGCTGCTTGAAGCCTGTGGTGGGTCTCATACTCGCCGCGGAGGACTTGTGAGAAGTCTCCCCTAGAATACACAGGAGAAAAGAGCAAATGCGAAGATTTATGAGGAGACGAGCCCATGTAAGAGAAGGAAATTAGAAACCAAACAAGGAGTATTTCAAACACAAGAGCATACTGCGTCTAGCAGTCAAGTCTCCGTGACTCTGGCAGAAGAAGTCTCCTTAGTAACTTATGTGGCTGTTCTTGCTCTGCAAACATGTTGGGGGTGCTTTGCAAATGTTTCTCTCTTGTTTCATTCCGTGTCTCCAGGAGGAAGGCCAGGCTGCTTAGAATATTGCCCCAACAGAGCAAGGCTCCAGTGTCTGCTGTTAGCCCAAGGTAACCGGGAAGCAATTCAGAAAGCAGCGGACAGACTTCCTCTTGGGACATATGGAGAGGTCAGAGGTCCTTCAGGCACCTTAGGTGGGACCGGCAGAGATGAGCAGAGGAGTGGATCTTGAAA